>NC_024801.2:22438807-22742606 GCF_000309985.2 Brassica rapa | reverse complement strand
ACACTAATCCGATTTATAAAAACATCTGAACAGATTTATATGACACTTATAAGAAGTTTATGTATGTTGTCAAAAAGGTTTATGTATTATTTAAAACCATCTAAACTCAAATATATATTCAAAAGCTTGAAAAATTGCAAATTGTGAAACCAAGATATGAATTAGTACTTAAAACCTAAATATATATTATAATCTCAATAATTCAATATTTGATTAATTAAGGATTTTATGGCTCTATATTGGCTCAATAATTTAATATTTGATTAATTAATGATTTTATGGCTATTTATTGGATTAAGGGGATTAATTATAATCTCAATAATTAAATTTTATTTTTTTGATAAATATATGAATTGATCATTAAAATCATAAATTAACAATTACTATATACTTATATAAAGTTTATATAAATATAAACAACAAATTGTATTGCTTATATATTCTTTATAAATAAATTCATCTCCAATTTCCATATATTTCAATATTTTGATGTAATTTAAGAAAAATAATTGAAAGAATCATAGATAATCTTGTATATATATTTGGTCAACCAAAATAAAAAAAATGAAACGTTCTACACTCTGAACTGTGACCGTCAGCAAAAATATTATAAAGAAAGTTTAAATCTGTATCGAGTACCAAAGTATTATTCTTTCCCACGTCCCAAACGAAGAATCAGGTGGGTGGATTGTATGTTCCTCATCGACCGTTGAATCTTCAGTCTAACACCCAATCTAACGGCTTAAAACCACATAACACAGAAATTTAATTTTTTATAAACTTTCCCCTCTAATTTACCAATCCCTCATTTCTTCTGATTCTCATATTCCCGATTAACCGGAAAGATGAATCACAGCCGTCGACCGGGAGTCTGAACGGTCAGATGTCGATTTTGAATGAGATCGTATCCGTCGCCGTGGGTTTCTACAAACGTATTCAAGCTCTGATGTCTAGTGACCAATCACCACCCGTTGAAACTCCGTTGCTTCATCAAGAACAACCTCCGCCCGACGAAGAAGACGACGACCTCGGTCAAACACTACGAAGGCTAGAGATGTTTCTGACGCTCCTCGGGTTTAGCCAGTCGTCAACGCGAAGCCTTGTCTTGTCGTGGATCGTGTTTTTGACGATCGGTTTGGTGCTGCCGGTGACAGTGTTGGAGCTAGGACATTGTGAAGGGTGTGAGAGGTATCAGAACAAGAGCTTCGAACTCAACATCGTTGTCTCGCAGGCGTGTCTGGCTGGTGTGTCTCTGCTCTGCGTTTCGCATAATTTGAGGAAGTATGGGATTAGGGAGTTTTTGTTCGTTGATCAACTCAGTGGTCGTATGGGACGGCTCAAGGATCACTATATGCAGCAAATCTCGGTGATTTGATTCTTCTCTTCTACTCTTTTTTCTTTTTCTTTATGTGATGATTATTCTTGGTTGATTATGAAGGATCATTGGTTCTACATATCATATGATCTGATCTGCTTCTTCTTCTTCTTCTTCCTCTGCTGTGACACATTCTTGTTAGAATGTGTGTTTCAATCTTGAGAACTGAAACTGACATCTAGATCTCTAGTGTGCTTTTCTAGGTGGAGGTTTTGGACCGAACACCGTCTTTGAATGTCTGAAACCACAACATGTTAGTGCTAGTTTTGTCCCGAACATTATCGGTTGTTCTTAATGTATTTTTACATTAATTCTAGAATGTATTTTTTTTTTTAGATTAGGAAGAGGTTTTGAGCCGGAGTCCTTTTCTAATGTCCAAAACGATAGTATACTGATGTTGCAGGTAGTTGATCATTATACGTAATAGAATAAAAGATTATGTGATGATGATGTAATTGGTAATTTAACTAGTGTTAAAAAAAATTTGTAATGTCTGATTATATAGTATCTAACTTTTCCCTTTATTAGGAGTTTCTAAACCAAATCTTGTAATCCTCCAGAAATCCTCTGAAATCACAACATCTAATATTTTTTTTATTTTCTCAATTGTAACTCGATCTTGTAATTTATAAACTTTGCATGAAGTGTTTATTTTGCTTGAAATCAGAACTTCGGGATTTTTTGTGATAAAAGTAAGCATCTGATGTGGAAAGCTGATTTTTTTCTTCTCTTTTACCTCGTTGCAGAACTCTGTGAAACTGCTTGGACTATGGTCGCTCATATGTGTTGTTCTGAAAGCTGTTCGAGAGATTATTCGGATGTTATATGTACCTCATGACCAGCCGTGGCTATCTGTTTTTATCCTCTTATCTATGATCTTATCATGGACTTACTTAAGCACTATATTTCTAGCTGCAAGCTCCATGTTTCATTTGGTCTGCAACTTGCAAGTCATTCACTTTGAAGATTACGCAAAGCTCTTAGATGAGGAGTCCGAAATCTCCTTTTTCATCGGCGAGCACACTAATTTGCGCCGTTACCTATCCAAAATAAGCCATAGGTTCCGCATCTTTCTGGTTCTGCAGTTTCTAGTTGTTACAGCTAGCCAGTTCACTACACTTTTCCAGACCACTGCGTACAGTGGGCGTATCACTTATATAAACGGTGGTGATTTTGCTGTAAGTCACCTTCTTCTTCTTCGTTAATGGTTAGAGTTTTTTTCAATTGTTTACTCTATTTTTTTCTTCAAAATAAAATAATTCTATTTTAGAGTAAAACTAAAATGATTAATAAAAATACATGAATTATTTTATTTATAGAGTAAATCTATTTTTTACTTATAAAGTGAGAAATACAGTTGAGTTTGAGCTTTTTTACTCTAAACTCTATTTTTAATGTTTTTCTCTGGGGACTGGGGAGGTTAAGCTTGGAAGGTTTATGTTCAGGTCTCGGCGGTGGTCCAAGTTGTTGGAATCATATTATGTCTACACGCGGCAACGAAGATATCTCACAGAGCTCAAGCAATAGCATCAGTTGCAAGTAAGTGGCATGCGATAATGTCTTGCTCATCTACGGATTCAACTCAAATAAGGGCTTCTCCTAGTGGAGTTCACTTGGAAGCCACCACGAATCCACCCGTCTCCTTTCGGATTTCCAATTCAGAAAGTGATATGGAATCAATGGATCACTACATGCGGATGCCTGCTTGTAATAACAGCCACTTTCCTTCATACATGTCCATGTCTTCATATCACAGAAGACAAGCTTTCGGTGAGGATTGTTTCGCTCTTTTTTTCTTTCCTTTTCCGTCAAACCGGTCATGATGAGCTGATTATAGATGATTGTTGTGCTTGCAGTGTTGTATTTGCAGATGAATCCAGGTGGGATAACGATATTCGGATGGACAGTAGACAGGCATCTGATTAACACAATATTCTTCATTGAGCTCTCTCTTGTTACCTTTGTACTTGGGAGGACTGTAGTTTTCACTTCTGAATGACCACAACAAAAACAAAGGTTTGGTGTATCATACACAGTTTCTTTAACCCTTTTGCCACATATGTAACATTTTTAATTTTTTTTGAGAGGAGAAGAAACTTGTCATGAGCTTCTATTAATTTGCTTACGTGTACAGTGTATTATAAGCTTTTATTGGCGAGGCTTTGATTGATTTTTTCTTATACACCTCAAGTCTTCGGTTTTTTTCTTCTCGTATGAATGCGATTGGAAGATCATTAGTTATTAGACCATAAAACCAAAATTGTATCTCAGTTTTGTGATTAGGTGTCTTGCCACTTACTACTTAAGTCCACCTGTTCCTTGTAACCCGTAGGCAACAAATGCATCTGCATTCCTTACGATCTGACATACATGAACCTGAAACTAGGTTCAGGTCCAGAGCCATTGACTTTTAGAGAACACATACGGCTCGTTTGAACTCTCTTAATGATCATATCATCCTCATTTTTTTTCTATACCACTATTGTGTCCATTCTCTCCCTGCGCTGACACATTATTGATGTTGAATTTCACCACAAACTTTTCGACTTATCGGCCATAAGGAGTCACATGTCCAGCTGACTTCCCGGTAGAGTAACTGTAATATTTTGATCTGCTTATGGAACCAAATGGATCCGGATGTAACCGTTAATACTTGTTTATTAATACATGTATATTCTGGAATCACGTCCAAAAGCCTCGATCAGAAGAGTTTGTATGTCTTTTTAAAGAATACATGTGCTCAAACAGTCAAACTTGATGCAAGAAAGAAAAAAATAGGCACTTACATGTCTACATCTATGTTTGAGTAGATTTGCAGACCAGAGTCCTCTGTCATCATAGATTCTTTCTGTTGGTTCTGAAGATGCAGTAGAAAACCCATCCATTTCATACTTCTTAACATTTTGATCGATACTTTTTCTGTTGCATCAAACCCATCCATTTTCATTTTAAAAATATGTATAGAAAGTTGACCAAAGATGTCTAATTTTCAGACAGAACAAAAAATGTAAGAAATATTTGATTCTTTGTGCCAACCAAGCAGATGACCAGAAACAGAGAGATGCGTAGGAAAAACTGGAGTTGGTTACCAAAAAGAAATGTAAAAACTGAAAACTGATAGCAAGAACAAGAACAAGAACAAGAAAGCTAGAAATAAATAGTTCAAAGATGTTTCTCTTAGCTAATGTTTCTTTGATTCTGAAAAGATCTGCAAGAAGACAAGAACATTGATTTGGGGCTATCGTGGGCTGTTCAATGGTACTACACAAACCATGACCCTCCTCCAACGAAAGAGGATGAGAGCAAAAAGAAGAAGAAGTAAGAATATGGAAGCAAAGCGGTCTTGGGAAGACCATACTTGGGTTCAAGTAAATGAAGCCCACTTGTTTGGTTGAAGATAGAAAAGATGCCTAAGAAAACTAAAAAGGCTATTTCCAACGTCCCACATCGCTAAGTATAGAAGCGTTGGGCATAAGCTTGGCACTATAAAAAGGAAGCTGAGTCTAACTTTCAAATCATACCTTTCTCGGCCTTTTGGCTAAGATCAAGTGTAGTATCTGTTCTTATCAGTTTAATATCTGATATGTGGTCCATTGGATCACACGATATTAACTATATTTTTTAAGGGAAGAGACTCATCAAGATAGCTTGCTATCTGAGTCTCTATGAGTCGCCCATGCGTTGCACTACTGCACGGGCCTGGCTCATTCCGCCAAATCAATAGTTAAATTGTTGCTTTTAAAACAGCCAATGCTCTCAGCATCTCCGAAGGGAGAGAGATAGTTCATTTTAATTTCCTTAAACGTGCACAATAGCTAGCATGAACGCTCCAAAATCTGTGGAAATCGGTATTTGTAGTCACTGGTAGAGTTGTATTCAAGGTCAATGACCAGGAAAGTAACACACACCAAATGTGTATTCCTGCAATGCATCATGTACACATTCCTCTCCTTGGGGAATGGTGATACAGCTACATAGATTACTGAGCTTTGAGATCCCCATTTGCATCTAAAAGACGGTGAAAATCTATCTAGAATCGAATGTAGAAAGCCCTAAGGTAAGTTAAAAGCGTTTTCTATCTTCATCTCCCACATATTTCTCGGATTATGCTTTCATGGAATTCTTATAAAACAAAGATTCAGCAAGAGACAAAATGAAACACTCAAATATAAAAATCAAAATTTGCAAATGCATAAACTTCGATAGAGAGACAGGTTCTATTTTGACAAGACTAAGACTATAACAAAACCTCCGAGGAAACACAGCAAAACTTAAAGAAAACAAATAGATATATAAACATAGTCAGCCTTAGCAACGGAAGCTGCAGCTTTGACCACTCAGAGAGAAACGATTCTTTGTTTAATGCAAAAGAGAGAAGAAATGAACCAAAATCTTTCGAGGGCCAAGACGACTAAAATTTGATAATAAACAAACAAACAAAAACCTAAAACTTGATAAATCCAGCTCTTGTGTTGTGATTTTAACTAGTCCTTTATTGGGTTTTTAGTAAACTGTTCATCTCCTAGACTTCTTCTTCGAGGCCTTAGAGGAAGAAGGCTTCGAATGATCAGCACCTGCACTCTTATTAGTCGCTTGGCTTGACTTTGAAGTTGAAGGAGCTGTTTCTTGTTTATCTTGCTTGGTCACTGCACCCTGCGAGCCACGGATTTGAGCTGCTCTCTTGTCCTTCCTCGTGGGCCTGTAACTTGACCTTTCCCTTCTCGGAAGCCACCTTTCAGGGTCCGGAGGTGGACCCGGGTTTGCCAGATCAAATCCTTTCGGATACTTTGGCTTTCTCTTCCTCTTCCTCTTTGCCTTCTCTTTGCTCTTCACTTCTTCCTGCATCGCTGAAGCAGTAGCGCCTTCCATAGGTTTTGCACCAGAGGTCTTTTCAAGGTTATCCACATCAACAGCCTTCAACCCCGGCAACGGCTTTAGCTGTTTCTCGTAAGTTTCTGCTTTCTCGACTTTGACGCGAGCAAGTGTAGTCACAAGACCAACCAGCGCATCTGTGCTTTTATGTTTTTTCACAATCTCCTCGTATAGCCGTGAAGCCTCTTCTTCTTGACCATGCCTCAGCTTGAAGGAAGCAGCCTCCGGCATCAATATGCTAAGCTTATTGTTCTCAGTCATCGAATTTGACCACCAGTTAATTGCTGAGTCAAGAACAGCAGCAGCACCATCGTTGTCCCCAGCGCGCTCTTTGAGTGCGACAATGGTGGCAACAGTTGCTGGAAAGTGCTGGATATCAATTATTTTGGACAGGGACTCTGCTGCTACATGGGGATGACTGGCAGAAGCAGCAATCTGAGCCCTGGCCAAGAGAACCAAATTAGACTTCTCCGGGAACTTTTCAGCACACTGTCCCAGAAGTTCTTCAGCTTTCGCAGCCTTGTTCTCTCTCACCAAAACAGCAGCTTGAAGCAATGCAGGCACAACACTCTCAGGAAACAGGCCAGTCAGCGCAGCACAAAGTTCTCGTGCCTGAGGTGAAACAGTTTTCAACTGGTCAAGCCGAATACGCAAAGAAGAATAAAAAAGAGGCATAAATAAAGATTTCAAGTTACAATAACCTGATCAATCTTATTAGCATGGAGGAGCAGAAGGACGCGATTGGCATATATAGCTTCCTTATGTTTCTGTGAAAGCTTCGCATCAAGTGCTTGAGAAAGCTTAAAAATTTGGGAGTCTTGGTCTTTCAGCCGATCAAGCTTCCTCAAGCCATCAGAAACATCTTTGGAACCTTTCAAGGCGATAAGGTTGTTCACAGCAACAGCGAGTGACGACTCATCAACAGTGTTTCGTTTAATGATGTCTACATAAGAGCTGGTGGATTCTTGAGTTTGTCCAAGGACCTGATGAAGAAAAAACCACGTTACTAAGGAATGGTAGATATCCTGACAGAAATTTAAAGAAAAGACGAGCAGCAAAAAAAAAAAACCTGTTGGACATATGCTAACTGAACAGAGATTGGCCCCAGCTCATTCTCAATATCCTCATCAGCAAAACCGTCATCCGTGAGGGTTTCCTGACCAATTCTGTCTCAAACCAACATCATCTTTATCAGCAAATGTGTATACTGTACAAAACTTAGAAAATCAGTAGCCAAATGATCAATGTACTTGACATTTTGATACAAATAAAGAAGAAAGGGGATCATCTAATACATCCCTGATACTAGACTGATGCCCTTTATCAAAAGCAAGATAATACGACTAAACAGTTGGCAGTGATGATAAGACCAGAAAGAACTGAGACCAAACAGTAAGGTCCAGTGTTCCTCAAGAAGTGTGAGACCTATTAACAGTTACTAGTAGAAAAAATCGCCTAGGAGATAAAGATAATGAGCAATCCAATCCTGATAACATTATGTCTTAAACCTCTCAGAGAAAAAGAGAGATAATTAATATACCTCCTGGCAGTGAGCAAAAGCTGTTCTGCATCAGCGTAGTTACCGTTCTCAATCAAAGAGCAAGCAGTGTTAAAAGCCAACTCAAAGCTACTAGTTGGTTTGATCCTCCAAGACTCCAACGCTCCTTGCACCTGAGAAGCTTTACCAGCGGAAACCAAACCGGCGACGAAATTGACCTCTGCAGTTTCAATCTCAGAGTCCTTGAGCGTCTGATACACACCAACGCAAGCATCTGTTTTCCCTAGACGGTAGAGAATCTGAGCCTCCAAAAGCGAAGTCTCCGAATCTCTCTCTCGGCCTCTTAAACACGCGATAGCCTCGTCTAGCTTGTTTTTGACGGTACAAGCAATACGCCTGATTAAGATAAATCAAATCAATAATCGAGAAACCGTTAGAGCTTTACAAATGTAGTTCGATTACTCTTATGAGAAGTGACCTTTTGAAAACCTAGATCGATGGGAAGCTTGTGGAAGGAGTGAATGACGGAGAGAGCATCGTCGATCTTATCGTCTTTGACAAGAGCCACAACTTTGCATCGGATCGCGTCCTCATCGGCAGGTGCAATCGACAAAACTGGAAAACAAAATCACGATTTCAATTTCACATTATAGGAGGAAGGAGGGAGAAAGGGAGAATGTGTGTACCTTGATCAGCGAGCTTAACGGCTTGTTCGTATTCAGAGCGATTGATGTGCCTATCGAGAGTGGTGAAGAGATCTTCGATTGCAGGAGGAGGCTGTGAGGTTTTGGGTTTCTCTTTCGATTTTGGAGCCATCGATGGCTTCGCTGGGAGAAAACAACGGAGATGGAGCTAGAGAAAGGTTTGATGCATGTTTTGTTGTCTTCAACGTATGGGATGATGGATGCTTCTGATTTGTAGAAGACGATACTCATGGGCTTTTAATGGGCCTATCCATGATCCATTTGTAAGCGAAGCTCCGAATCTCTCTCTCAGCCTCGAGGGCGGGCCATCAGGGAGCCGAGGGAGGACACAATACACCTTCTAAGCGTTTCCCTCCCACTCCCAATTTTATTTTCCCGAAAGAGAAAAATAGAAGAGGACAAAAATGTCAGAAGACGATGAAGGAAACGAGAAGAAAACGCAAGGATCCAACCCTAAGAAGCTCAAACTCGTAACCTTCACCGGAGCCGCCGGGCTGTTAGGACTCGCCGTCAGTTTCGCCATCTTCGCTTTCAACTCTCACAAGCAAAAATCCAAGAAGAAATGTACTCTCTCTCTCTCTCTCTTGAATCCATATCTCACAATGCTGACGAGGGATTCTCGATTTAGGTCTCCCCGGATGCGATTCTGTCTGCATTAACCTATCCGCGAAGGAGATTCTCGATTTAGCTGACGAAATCATCTCCAAGTCCACTCGAGTTCACGACGCTGTTGCCTTGGTTCCTCTTAACAAGGTAACTCGAAATCACTCGATTCAACAATATGGGAAAAAATGTTACTGACTTGAATGTTTGATTAATCTTGTTAGCTCTCTTATGAGAACGTTGTGTTGCCGCTGGCGGAGCTTGAAGCGAGGCTGCTTCCTCTTATACAATGCTGTGTGGTTCCTAAGATGATATCTCCTCTGGATAATGTTCGTAAAGCTAGCGCTGAAGCTGAGATGAAGATAGACGCTCATCTTCTCTCCTGCAGGTGTTTTGTGGATTCTGTTTTGATGGGGGCATGGAATGCTGTTTTTTTTTGAAACTGATGATCGTATCTTTTGTGGTAAGCTTATCAGGGAACGTGAAGATGTTTACCGTGTTATCAGAATTTATGCTGCAAAGGGAGAATCAATTGCTCCTGACGCTAAATGCTACCTACAGTGCCTGGTAAGGAAAACTGAATCATATGATTTTTACTGGCTGTCGCAGACTAGCAAATAGCACTCTTTAGGGTTTAGTATTCATGATCTTCCTCCAGTTGCTCTAGAAGAAAGCGGATGGGATAATGAGCTTTATTTCATAGCAGTTTAGCACGTTTGCGAGAGTTGCTTGCTGACTTAGTTGTTTTTGCTAAGCTGTGGGAGTTGAGTATTGATTTATGTTTTATCAGTGACAGGTTAGAGACTTCGAGGACAATGGTCTGAACCTCACTACAACAAAAAGAGAGGAAGTGGGGAGATTGAAAGATGAAATTGATGAGCTAAGCTCGCGATACGTTCAGAATTTAAATGAAGATAGTTCTTGTCTTTTCTTTACTGAGGCTGAGCTTGCTGGTTTGCCTGTAGAATTTCTCCAGGTGTTTGACCTGAATGTTATTTAGCTTACTCTTTCACATGCAAATCCG
The DNA here is from genome assembly GCF_000309985.2 of Brassica rapa. Taxonomy (NCBI): domain Eukaryota; kingdom Viridiplantae; phylum Streptophyta; class Magnoliopsida; order Brassicales; family Brassicaceae; genus Brassica; species Brassica rapa. The sequence continues at coordinate 22,732,530 of NC_024801.2, read as the reverse complement.
TGACCTTGTCTGTCTCCGGCTTGACTTGTTCTAAACTATTTTTCATCCTGCAGAGTTTGGATAAAACTCAAAGTAAAGAATTTAAGCTCACCTTGGAAAGTAGTCACGTAGCAGCTATTCTAGAGTTATGCAAGGTAACAATTCCCATGTTCCTTTTTAATTGCTATGCCACAGAAAATGTGGAAGATACAGTTACATCCAGGTCTTGATGCTCTAGCTTTATATAACTGGGGAACAATTTTAACATCTCTCTGTGTTCAGGCCAACACATTCAAATTTGTATTTAAAAATTTTGTCTGCTGTTTTAAACTTTGTAGATAGCCAAGACAAGGAAGACAGTGGCTATGGCATATGGAAAGAGATGTGGAGATGCCAATATTCCGGTGTTACAAAAATTGGTACTTGCATGTCTATTCCAGAAACCCTTGGCAGAAGCCTGCAAGCAGACTTCTTAATATTCTTGTCTTTGTAGGTTCAGTCGCGCCATAGATTAGCTCGCTTACTTGGTTATGCACACTTCGCTGATTATGCTCTTGATCATAGGATGTCAAAGACATCAACAACGGTTTGTGAAAGATCCTTCACGTGTTTTGTCATCATTCTTCACATCCTCGACTGTACTGAGGCCCTTCTTGTGTCCAGGTGATCAGATTCCTGGAGGGCATCTCTTCCAGTTTAACGGATTTGGCTATTAGAGAATTTTCCATTTTGAAAGATCTGAAGGTAAATAAAATGTTGGTATTTCATATAATAGGTTATGCCTTTCTGAATACTTAACTTGTCCGGTTCTACATCAGAGGAAAGAAGAAGGGGAGCTTCCATTTGGCGTAGAAGATCTTTTATATTATATAAAGAGAGTAGAGGAGCTGCAGTTTGATCTTGACTTCGGAGATATCCGACAATATTTCCCTGTCAGTTTGGTCCTTTCCGGAATCTTTAAAATATGTCAGGATCTTTTCGGTTAGTTAAGAGTCTGAGCACATACATCTTCTGGGGTCTTAATATTTTTTTGCTTTGTCATAGGATTAGGCTCACAGCTTACTGACTGATCTTATGACTTCTCTATTCAGGAATAAAAATTGAGGAGGTTACAGAAACGGATGTCTGGTATTATGATGTTCAAGCTTTTGCCGTGTTTGACTCCGGGTCTGGAAAGCTTTTGGGTTATTTTTATCTTGACATGTTTACCAGGTTCGTCATTAACCTTAGCTCATCATTCGCTTCAGTTTCAAAGCCTCCATTTTATTTTTAGTTGTAAGCACAATTTTGTTGGACAGAGAAGGGAAATTTAGTCACAGCTGTGTGGTGAGTCTTCAGAACAATGCATTGTTCTCCAATGGTGCATGTCAGGTGACAATCTTACATCCATGTCGGACCTTTATTTGGACCTGTTCTGGCATTTATCTTGTTTCTGTTTGTCTCCAGATTCCCGTTGCGTTGCTTATTGCACAGTTTTCAAAGGATGGTAGTGGTGAAGCTTTGCCATTGGGATTCTCTGAGGTCGTTAATCTTTTCCACGAGTTTGGCCATTTGGTACGTGAATGAGATTTGTTAGTTGGAATAATAGTGTAAATTCTGTGGTATATCTTTTGTATATGTCAAAGGATGTTGTGAACTGATGATCCTTGGTAACTATTGGCAAATAGGTCCAACATATCTGCAATCGTGCTTCATTTGCTAGATTCTCAGGCCTACGTGTTGACCCTGACTTTCGGGAGATTCCATCTCAATTATTGGAAAACTGGCAAGTAAACTGATAGTTGTGTTATTCTTTCTGTATTATCAAAAATCCTCAGTGATGGAATATGATTATGGTATCTCTAGGTGTTATGAGAGTTTCACCTTGAAGTTGATATCAGGTTATCGCCAGGTGAGTGCATTTCGCACCAAATTTGTTGACATGGGATTTACTCCTGTTGCCTTGGAGACGGACTGGTTTATCTAATTTGTTGGAATTGCAGGATATCACCAAGCCACTGGTTGATGAAGTCTGCAAAACACTCAAACGTTGGCGATATTCTTTCTCTGCACTCAAGTCGCTTCAGGAGATATTATACTGTAAGACATCTCTGCACGTGTCTTTCGGTTCTCTTTTCTAAATTATCATCAAATAGGTTTTTATTGCTACAGTCAAAAGTTATCTTGATGATTATATGCCTATCAATCAACTTTGATTTATTCTTAGTGTATCCACTTAAATTTTTATTTTGTCACAATTGTTAGGACTAATGGTTTACTATTAAGATCAGTAGATTATGTGGTTCTTATAATAAGTTTACCAAGAGGCATTATAGCGGTGTAGGAAGCTCATGATAAGGTAAAATGTGGCATTGACTAATGACTAATGATGTTTGAAACATTGATGATCAGGTCTATTCGATCAAAGAATATATTCGGACGATGATGTGGACTTTGGCCAGCTAATCAGGAGTCTTCATCCAAAGGTAAAAGCAGAAACTCTCAAAGCAATCTGGTTTATATATTAATGTGCCGTAGTGTCTTTCTCGATGTACAGGTGATGGTAGGGCTACCAGTGGTGGAAGGAACAAACCCTGCTTCATGTTTCCCACGTGCTGTAATTGGCTCTGAAGCAACGTGTTACAGCCGTTTATGGAGTGAGGTAATGATTGATTTGCACTCCGGCGCTGATTGTTCTTACCATCTGAGAATCCGATTATTTGTTTTCCCACAGGTGTTTGCTGCTGATATATTTGCTTCACAGTTCGGGGATGGGCATCCGAATCTGTATATGGGCTTGCAGTTCCGAGACAAAGTAAATGATAACCAGAAGCGTATTTGTGTTTATTCTTGAATTTTAGTGGTCTGTGACAGTGAGTATAACGCCAGCTTTTCTTCTTTTAGGTGTTGGCCCAGGGAGGAGGCAAAGAAGCCATGGAACTTCTCACCAGTTTTCTTGGAAGGGAACCATCAACACAAGCTTACATTGAGAGCCGGACAAAGTATGGATTGTGATATCTGTGCATTGAACAGTAGGATGTTCTGTAATGAATCTGCCCGGCTGGTGAAAAATGAAAATGCTGTTTTGCCAAGCTGAACAACTTTTTGTTGTTGTCGGAGACTGTTATTAAGTGAAGCAGAGTGAAGACTGAAAGTATGGAATTTGAAATGCTGATTCAAGAATTCAAATAAAATCATTAATAAACATCTCTACATTATTCTATTATGTGGTTTGAGTTCTAAACCTTTTGATTCTGGTTCAGTTTTTTTTTAAAAAAATTTGGTTGTGGAATTTTGCCACCCCTGGTTTCTAGTGGCGTACAGAGACGTGAGGTGGTTCAAGCTGGTACATAGAATAACAAGTGGCTGAATCTCGTTCCGGTTTACAGTTTCGGTTCTATTAAACCGAGTAGCACAAGTGGCACACCCAATGGATAAGGTACGATCTAACGAAATCATCATCCCCATTGCACACGACTTCATTGGTGCTCGCTCAATGGAAGTGAGTATGTCTCTCAACGCGTTGGCTCGGCTTCCACTGAAGAATACAGGAAGACTCGAAGAGGTCGGTTTAGCAAGACACTCTCTCTTCACCTCGAGAACACCATGCCGAGAATCTACGAAACGGCGGATGGTTTTCGTTGTGGAGGCGAAAGGGAAGAAAGGCATGGCGGCTCGTCAGTATCAACGCACACCTCCTCCTATGCCTAAGATTGAAGACGACGGGAACCCTAGATTCGTTATCTTCATCCGTATGGCCAATGTTCGTCTCTCCCTCACCTCCTTTGGTTACTTGGCTTGAGGTCAAGAGATTGATTGTTGTGTGTGTAATGAAGTGTTGCTTTGTATGTAGGTGTATCTTTGGTATCCACTAAGTATAATAGCTGGTGGTACAACTGCTAAGATCATGGTTGCTGCTAAAGATAACCTCTTGGGGAAGTATATCTACAAAGACACCATTGCTAGAAACATTGCTGCTGTTATTTACAGAGTATGACAAGCTCTACTTATCTGTTTACTTTGTCTGCATTGTTATGTGATTTTCTGATTTTTTCATCTTTCAATAGGATGAGAAGGAGATACAAAAGACAGCTATAAAGCAGCATCGTGTCTTGCGGACTGCCACTGAGTTTCGATATGGCTACAAACTTGTTGTAATGCCTCTGTCTTTTAGTTATTGGTAGCTCTGTTTCTTTTCCTTTTACAAGCTCTGAAGTCTTTGGTTTTCAGGAAAACGGGAACATGAGAGCTGCACTCAGTACCTCGGATGTCATCGAGGTGAGCTATACAACAACTTTGAGATCAGCTCTCAAACTCCATTGAGTGTGAGTGAATGGTGCATGTTTTTTCCTTCTAAAACATTTGAGTTTTTGTCCTGTAATATCACAGCTCCCAACTCAGGACCAGCTTAAAACAGTGTTGGACAAAGTGAAAGACTTTTTCGGGGATGCTAAAGAGTCATTCGGAAAGATATCATCTTTGAATCCTGGAGAAACTGAAGAAAGCCCTGATGAGAAAGCCAAGCAAGTATAAACAGGTAACAGTGGTTCTCTCTTCATCTTCAGTAGTGTTTTGGTGTCTTTTTCAGAAAAATGATATGACTATATTTTCCAGGGTCCAAGGCTGGACAATTGACACACTTTATGGGCTGATTCCTATCTCAACCGTCTTGATATGGGATCCAGAATTTCCAACTGTTTATTATGACGAGATGCACATTTTTCTTTTATACACCTCTCAGGGAAACAGTTTCTCTTAAATCTCTTGTAAACTTATATAGTGTCTGTAGATTTGTTTAAAGAAAGAGCTGTTGATTACAACTTGCGAGTTCAACTTTTCTTAGAAAGAAAGAGCTGTTGGTTAGACTTCTCTCACATTCTTTGATCCTAAGGTTATGGGACTGATTCTCAACAGCTAGCTACAAGTGTCCAGTGGATGATGGATACATAAAGCCAATGTGTACGGGTACAAGATGCAAAGGTGTGTGATAAGAGAGAAAAAAAAAAGCTAAGTTTTTCAGTAAACACAATGTGTAGAGAGATCTTCTACTCAAGATATGATAGGTCTAGCAAGATTATTATTTTCAGGTATACCCACAAAATCTTTCTGCATAACACCAACCAATATAGGAAAAGAAGTTAATGGAACAAGAGTCAAGATATGAATAAACCTTGGTCTACCATTAGGGTATACTCGTCAGGGTCGGGCAGCCTGTCGTTTCCATACCAAAGATGGGGAGGGAGCTCAGACAGGAGTGATGTGCTACTACTGTTACTGTAGTCTTGAAACTGGAAGTTTTGGAGTCCGCTGTTTGCAAAGAAATGCTCTCCATGAAGCCAAGTGAAGTCTAAGTCAGTGTCTAAAGAACCTGAATGATGTGCTTCTGGAAGTTCCCAGTTCAAGCTTCCCGGAATCGACTCTGTATTGCTGGTTGCATTGGAGCTGAAGGGAGCGGACAAGTCCATATCTTGAAGGATCACAGTAGAGTTCTTGTTTTGTGGCATGAGAAACTCATCCGGATTCACATAAGAAGGCTTCATTTCCTCTTGCATGAGAGACGGTGCAGAGTTTGCAACATAGGAGCTTTGGCTTGGCAATGGTTGTTGCTGGAGAAAGCTGTTCTCATAGAGAATAGGAGGCTTGGATTCAAGTGGGTCTGGAACATCATTCCAGGGAAGCAGAGAGCCAAACACACCGGATGAGATGGGAGGATCAAATCCTATACGTGTCTTTTTCGCTTTTTGAGGCATGTGGATATCACTGGTGGGGTCAGACACAGAAGCTGAAGCAAGTTGCTTTGGATCAGTCTCTGTTGCTTTAAGGAATGCATAGCTGCTGCTCTTGCCAGGGCTTTGATGTCCTGAATTAATCTCAGCATCTTTTGGAGGTGAATCCATATTCTTTACTCCACCAGAATAACACTTTATCTCCTTTCCTTTCTCTAATCTACTCAAGTACAGTCTGTATTTCTACAAAAAAAAAATAAAAATAAAAATAGAAAAAGTGACAAAAAGCTTAGTGTTCTTCCTCTTTTGGATAAAGAGAAGGGTAAAGTTTTACCTGAAGGTGGCTAGCAACATTCTCCCTAGTGAGCCATGGGATATTCATGAGGTCCAATATCTTCTTGGGACCAGCTTCTGCCATACACAAAGAGACCAGAAAAAATCACTGCTCTATGAAGAAGACATGCTAAAGGGAGGTACTTACTGTGATCACATCCGATCTGGTTAACAGCGTTAACAAACTTCTGGTGAAGCTCATAAGACCAAACCACTCTAGCTTTCTTGGAAGAAGAAGATTGGTCACTCTCATCCTGAAAAAGCTTCTTCTCAAAGTCAAAGTCTTTTCTCTTCTTCCCAAAAGAAACATCTTCACCACCTCCAAGAAACTGCCCTTGGGTGAACCAGTCAGCTCCTCCGTCATAGCAGCAGCCTTCGATGTCCCTCACTTCTTGAAGCTTCTTTCTAAGAACATGTTGCCATATGATCTTCAGCTCCTTCATTCTTATCGGCTTCAGCAGGTAGTCACACGCTCCATGCTGGACGCCTTTCATGACTCTGCTTGTTTCACCGTCCACCGACATCACTGTAAAAGCAAACAACAAAATTAATAATAACCTTTTCTGTTTTTTTATTTTATTACTCAAGATCATATATAGAAGTCTCACTTATGACAGGGAGGTCCAGTTCAAGGCCAACGTGCTCAAGGAGCTTGAAGCCGTCCATGTCAGGCATGTTCACGTCGCTGATCACGATGTCAAACCCGTCCTTACGTTCCCGTAGCAACCTCAGAGCTTCTCTAGCTAACCCACAGGTAGTGACTGCAACGGGGTTAAAACAAAAGCAGAGGAAATTAAGCAGGTGGACTCCCAATGTGTAAAAACATAGAAAAAGAAGAAGGGAACCTTCGTAGGAGCACTTCTTGAGCATTTTCTCAAGAATCTTGAGCCAGGTTGGGTCGTCGTCAACCACAAGAACCCTGAGACCGACGGGAGAGAAGCCTTTCTCCATGTTCGCTGGCAAGAGAAGGAGAGAGAGGAAGGGAGAGAGATAGAAAGTGGTGTGTGTGTGAGTGAGTGTTCTTTTTTTTTTGGAAAGAAGTAAGTGGGAGAGGGGGTTTTTGTTTGCGTTTCCTTGTGAAAAAGTTACCCTCAGAATATTTGGCGCCGTTTAGATAACGGTCACTGGTGGCGCATGTTAACCTTTACCTCTCTCATTTCTCTGTTTTGAAAACTAGGCTTAGAAGTTAAAATTAGAAATTAGAATATAGTTTTTCTTTTAATTTTGAGGATTTTTTTTTTTTTTTTTTTTGGTCTAAATGTTAAGATTTATACCAGCTTTTTAGTTTTTTTACATGTTGTGAACCACAACTTATTACACAAAAGAAAAGGAGCAGAGAACACAAGGGCAGCAGCAACAGAAAGAGAGAAAAGTAGCAGCACTAACTATAAGGGGAGATGAAGCAGAAATAGAGCTCCAGAAGAGAAGGAGAGCGAGCAGTCGCTGCGGGCCTAGGCACGGATAGGAGCCTATCACGCATTGCGCGATCCACCACCCTGAAAGTAGCTTCCTGAGATGTCGAGACGCCTTTGAAGATACGAGCATTCCGCTCACGCCAAAGGGAGTAGATGACGACCTGGTTGAGGAGCTTCAAAACCGCTACTGCGCGAGGAGCATAAGGGCCCTGAAGGTTGTGACACAAGCTAACAACTGCAGCTAGAGATGCCGGTGGAGACGCCAAATACCTGCCACAAAAACGACTCCAAGTAGCAACCGCAAAAGAACAATCGAAGAATAAATGACTAATAGACTCATCAGCGAGAGAGCAAAGGACACAACCTGGCGGAACTTGTAGTCCCCAAGAGATTAGACGATCTCGGGTTGGTAATCTACCAAGGAAAGCAGTCCAAGAGATAAAGGAATACCGAGGAACTTCCTCCTTAAACCAAACCACCTTGTGCCAATCAACGGGGGGGTTAGGGACCCGGATTCTCTCCCAAGTAACCCTCGATGAGAAAGATGGACCAAAACCACCAGAACCCTGCCTCCACAAATACACATCATCGCTGCTAGCTGCAGATGGAACCGACATAGTAGATAGAATAATCTGAAGGGTCAGAGCATTTTCGGAGCGCGCCGGAGGCAGGTTCCAGTGACCGTTACGAACAACTTGAGAGACTGTGGCTGAGAGAGGAATCCTAAGAGACCTCGGCCCGGATGAACCTAGTAGGAGGATTAAAGGACCTAACTCAGTCCAAAAGTCGTACCAGAACAACGCTTTGGACCCATTACCAACGTTGCATCGGAGAAACAGCGACAGGTCTTGCTTCAGCTGTAACATGCTCCTAACTGTACTCGAAAATCTTGGCGCGTCGTTCACTAACCAGATTGCTTTCGGAGAAGGAACTTTGTTCGGTCTAAGTTCACTGAAAAAAAAAAGTTGTTAGAAATTCTATTTTGTTCTCTCTCTTTAGATTTGTAAGTTGATGTATTTCACTGCTCAATATTCCTCCAATAATGTAGCTCCTTCAAATTGCTCTTAGAATATTGCCACGATAAATATTATGGATTATATTACTCATTATGTTTAATAGTTTTTAACTATATCTACAACTTTCTTTTGGTAATATACACATAAGTTTCTCTTATAATTTTATTATATTCTAATCAGATTGTTTTCTTTTCAATCATCTATCTTATTTAGAGATAGATCTACCATATTTGTACATTTGTTGGATATACATAAATTATTCTTTTTAACAATTCATACTAGCATAAAATAATAATAATGATAATAATACTATAATATATTTATTTATTGCAACAAGAGTATAGTACTTCAAAATAACTAGATATCTTTTTCTGAAGTTGGTCGTTGGCTTTTCAGAGCCGAACCTAGAGACCACCGTCAACTACTCCCAAGGTTGAGTAAGCTCTTTCACAGGAGGTTTCTGCAAACCATCAGGGCTTACTTCTGGACGAAGTCCATGTCCAAGCAAATCTGCAGATCAAACTGTTTAAACTGCAGCTTAGACATGGATTTTTAAATATCCGCATGATCCAGTTGACATAGTGCCGGTTAACCCTTAAGACTTCATATGCTTTGATATTTACTCTTTAAATGTTTGACACTGGGCGAAATTAGTAGAAAGGTGAAAGACAATAAAAGGAAAATGGTACACAGCTTGTCATGCACAAAGCTTTTTTATGGATGAGGACGTGGCCTGTCGAGACTTGATAAACCACAACAGATACCTCATTCATTATTGTTTCCTTTCCTTTTATAACCTTTTTGCCAATAAGAAAAAGATAAACGCATTACAACTTTATAATCAGTGTTATCATTGTGGTATTATTATTTGGGAGATGTGGATGTGCACAGTATACTGGCCATGTATATCTTCTGTTCATGGTATTAGAAACGATGTATGCACGTGACCTGCTTTTGAAGGAACGATACCTCGTCTCGACTATTTCAATTTCAATTTTACCTTTGCTAGTGGTATTTCACAGTATTTTAAACTATGATTTAGGCGGCCGGCTAGCGGCTCTTTAGGCGGCATCAGACGCTACGCAGTGGCCAGACTTCCCAATTACATACCATCCTATACGCCAGAGGCAGATATAGGTAATAGGAAGATGGTGCAAATGCCACCTGGTTACCATCAAGAGACTATATTTTACCCTTCTCTATATGTTTTTTTTATATTTTATTTAACTAGTTAGAGTATATTTTCTCTATCCTATTATCCATGTTTTTTTCAAATATATTTAATTCTATTTTTTCTTACTTAGAATTATTTTTCATTTTCCTAAAAAATAAATAGATTTATTTTCTTTTAGTGGTTTTAGCTTTTTCTTTTAGATATTTTATTAATAAACATATATATATATATATATATATATATATATATATATATATATATATATATATATATATATATATATATATATTCTATGGTTGTGTTTTTTGTCTTCCTTTAAAATGATAAGAAACAAATTAGTGAACAATACCAAACAAAGAAATGGTATAAATATTTTTATTATTATTTAAAATCCATTTTATTGTGCCCCATGCAAGAATCATATAGTCTAAGTAGACATTACGCAGCCAAGGCGGAATCTACCCATGTTTTAGATTATCATTAAAAATTCAAATTAATAGTATAATTATATATTGTTCTTTTAAGTAATATATCATTTATTTTAAATACTTTTTAGTTTAGTCATAAACCATATTAAATTTAATTGATCTGTTAAGTGTTAACTAAGGGTAAACTTTTCTTTTGAAATTTAAAGTAATTGTAAACTTACGTATTCATACATCTTTATGTTGTTTTAAAAGAATTGTGTGTGTTTTACATATAATATAATGGAGTGTTGACATACATATGATATTTCTTATGCCCGCGAAGTTTTTTTTTTAGAGGGTGAAAGCATTTAGCATCGATTTACATGCCCGCGAAGTTAAGAGTCGAGATCCGTACGTGGTACGTCTTTGTGGATCATCATGGGATCGAACAAGGTAAATGTAACCTTTTCCCAAGCGGCATTACACCCAAAGAAACATGAGTCTCACTCCTGAGAAAATAAAATACTTTGCAGACGCCACTAAAAACTATTTTTACCTTATTCTTCCTGATTCTCTAACCCCGAGGCAAAACAGTCAGAGACTCACTGCGATGATTAGTGGCGGGCACGAGATATAGCAGAAAGACGTACGCTTTATTCCGTACGTATTTGTTGGTACCTCTCTACTTAAGATCAAATATGACATGGGTTTGAGTGTGCATATATTCGTCGCAATTAATTAAATAAAACTTATTATATACTAGAATAGATAGAGGTTATAATAATGCGCCACAAAAGATGCACTAAGGTCGGATTAGACCCACTCAACCCAAAGGAAAAAAGGTCTGATAGAGTCATTTCTCCAATCACCTGCCGACAATTCATACTTCTTGTGTCAAATTGTAATTCCCTAATTTGTAGAATGTCTCCAGCACGTTGGCTCGTGTCATCTACGCGCTGCTTAGGGCACTAATCATCAATTATGTGCATGTAAATCGATGCTTAATGCTTTCACCCTCTAATTATTGGATGGTACAAGTATAAAACCACTACCAATGAACGTTAATCGTTCCTTTAACTGAAGTTTCTTACTACTTTATTCACCATTATAAATGGTTTGATGCTGGAAGTTAATTTTAAGAGCTTTAATTATGTAACTAAGCAGAGTATAATAAATGAAAACCAATGAGTGTGCAACTGCATCCTAATAAAGGGGACATCCACATTATATGTAAATATCAAGAGACTTTGGGCATGTAATCTTGTTCCAAGTGCTATTCTATACAATGATCCTTAAACTTTTTGTTGGTGTTTGCAGTCGAGTTAATGGCATTTGATTATGAATTTTCTAGAGTAATGCATAATGAATATTTACAATTAAATTTCTTATTTAATTTTACTATACATTTTCAAAAACTATTAACCAAAGATATTTGATTAATATTTTTAATTAATGTTTTTAATAAAAATAAAAAAATATTTTAAAATTTAGAAATTTTATTTTTGTAGAACAAAAAAAAATCTATTTTTTTTTTACTTTAAAAAAAGAAGAAATATATCACACTATCATATTTTTTATTTATTAAAACATAAATAAAAAGAGAGAAGTGAACGATGAGAAAGAAGTAAAACAATAAGTTCAAACAGTGTGAAGATGATAACAATTAAATTAAGCAGTAACAACTAAATATTACACATATTTCTAAAATATAAAACCAAAAGAAAGACAAAAGAAAATACAACTAATTCTAACCACAATTCACTATACACTTTTTATATTTAGTGGTATATTTTTTTCTTGCTTTAGAAATCCCTTCCAATGTGAAATACTTCTTATTTAGTACCATATTCAACTTTCATCCACATAAAAATTTATCTACTTTCAATTTCTGTTACTTGTTTGCTCTTAAAGATTGTTGTTAAAGAGTCATTCGATTCTCTGTTGTCAAAAAACAAAATCAATCTTTTCATTATTTATTATCACCAAATAATTAACTGTTAAATTTTGTAAGAATAAAAGCATCGCAATTTCTGCGACGTGCCTTGCACTTATAACTAATCATCCCTCTTCCATATTAATTACAATCCTATTACTCCTACGATTCATTGAACCCTCAGCCCTACTGCATACTGATATACTCCTAAGATATTTTACAAATTTAGTACCTACTTAGATATATTTTAGAAGTTATAAATAAATGGGAAGCCTACAAGTGTTTGGTTTGATTAGTTCTTTATTAACTAGTTACGGATCTAATCATAGATTGCAAATGGCTAAGGCTTATTTTGGAACGAGGACTTGGTTCATTTATGGAACGACTGTCGTGGAGCCAATAAATATTTGCCTATAAAAGTCTCTATAATCATTTGGTTGCCACTCAAAAAAAAACTCAGCTGCACATCATACCTTTGTTATTTTTGAGATATTCATCTATATAAACCTCGCATTTTATGGGGTTAAAAATAATTGAAAATTAATTTCAATCTCAAGTTTGATTCTTGAATAATATTAGAAAAACGAGTAAGATATTTGACGCAATTTTAAATATGAGTCATTAAAAATAAGCTCACCATTATTATAGACGTTTAAAACATACTAATGACGTTATATTATCCAGTTTTCTGCGATTAACTCATATACGTTTTATTACTCACTAGAAAGCTACTTTCTCTCAAAAAAAATTATAACCAAGAAGATTATATAAATTTAAAGTCATTTTCAATAAAGAATGGAAAAAATAGAATGGCTAAAAGGTGAAACTTTTGAGAGGTTGGGGAGAGAATGAATTCTACGTTCAAACAAACATACAATATTCAAAATGATTCTAAATTATATTGTTATAATAAGTATTATAAAAAGTAACGAAATGGAAAATTCCCACTAACAAAATACTTTATCCCACAAGGACAAATTAACAAATATTTACCAAAAGAAAAAGGCGTCTGTGTGTGATTGGTGACCAACAAATTGGAACGATCAAGATGAATTTTTTCCTTCTTATCTTATTGTTGGACATTCTCTCATACTTCTTATACTTATTTTAATGAAATAGTTTTTTCCCTTAAAATATTTGGTTCTACAAACACCTTTAAATATACAATATAAAATGATAATTTTATGTATAAAATATGAAAACCCCCTTTTACGATAGTTCAGGTTATTTGATTTTCACCAATTTATTCTTGCTTCTGCTTTTCTCATTCTTTAATAGATTGGTACAGATACCTGATATTGATGTATAACTCACTTTACAATATAATAGTAAAAAAAAATATCTAGAAAGCTTTGTGTAATAATTATGAAAATGTATTATTTCCTAAAGAAAAAACCGTTTTAAGAATATAAACCAAAGTGGCTTTTTATTGAATTTACAGAAAACTAGATTTTGTTGATATGCCGAAAATATTTAGAAAATATAAGTTCAAGTATTTTGTTTTCCTATAATAAAACACTAGATTAAGACCCGTGCCTTGCACGGGATGAACATCGTATATATAAATTATTTTACATATAGTATATTCTTTTATATATTATAAAATATATATATATATATATATTAGAGAATGAAAAAGTCAATAACTATTACGTATATAATTAAATTGGTGTAAGTACGTAAATAAATTTTATTAATCCAAACAATCAGTTTTTCTATTTTCTATTTTATATAATTAAATTTACACAATATATACATAGATAAACAGTATATTTTTAATAGGTATATATTGTTAAATGATGTGTTCTACTTATTTGTATCTTTTATAACAAAAACTTTAAATCGCTGATAACAAATTTTCATTGTTCAATATTTTTGAAAGTTTTAGTAATCTATAATTAGTTTTTATAAACATTCAATGCAAATTTTAAAATTTAAATATTAAGTTGTTTGTATTAGTTCAGAGATTTTATCCAAAAAAAAATTGTTCAAAGTAAATTTCAAAATTAAATTATTTATATATTTTCTATGGTATATAATTTAATTAAAAGATATTAATATATATGAGCCTTTCTACTTACATGCTTTTGTAGTAATTTTTATCTTGTCATAAAAATAAATAAATCATGGGTCATAAAAGTTTTAATGTGAGATTTTATAAAAAGTTCAAAATATAACATATACGAAAAAATATAAATTTTTATTATATGGTTAATGTGATTGTTTAATTTATTTTAGTAACTTAAAGTTAAACAAAAATAATAGAGAATACACTAATTTATATCAAATCTTTATTATTCAAAATCATTAATTGTCATATATACTTTAGCCTCATTAGGCAATTCCATGATTTTTATTTAAGGAAAAAATCGAGAACATTAATAATTAATTTATGGTTAGTTTAATAAAAAGTTTATTATATATTTAGATGAACCAACTTATTTCTCTAAGGATTCTAAGAATCATTGTGGTGATGACATATGTCTACCTCAAATGTTGTAATGTTTCTCTTTTAATATATAAGGGATGTTTGTGTACAACGTTCTGAGCTTAATGATCTCTCCAAATCATTATTTTTTCATTTAAAGTTGCTAGTCGATTACCAAAATATGTTGCACAACTGAAGAAAACTTCCACTGTTTGACACTTCATGATTCATTTTTTTTGTCAAACATCTCATCATAGAGCTTATGAAGTTGATCTTCGTCTATCAATTAATGTAATATATAAATTAGTTAATCTGAATTAGATGATTTTAAAAATCATAAAACCACAAAGATATATCAATAAAACCTAAATACTAAATTTATAAGTATAACTTTACTTTGACCATATACTGTCAATGTTACCTTTACATAGTGCATGTGACTTAAAAAGTGCATGTGACTTAAAAATGCTGATGTGAAAATACGTAATATATTACAAAATAAGGATATGTTATATTATATCTTATTCTATCGATCTTCTTGTCTTAGAAATATTTTGTATGAAAGAAGATTATTACAAAACCATATTTTATCTTTTATTTTCCAAATCTTAAAACTAAATTGTGAGTATTATATTATTTAAGGACTTCAACTTCAGCATACCCCAAGTTTGTGGTACTTTTTTCATTCAATACCATGAAATTCATTCGATCTCTTTACCTTTTTCTGTAGCTTTTCATTTCATAACAATATTTCATATATTGATTTAGATATGACATTTTAACTATCTGAATATTGTTGTGAAATATCAGTAGCTAACATATCTAATAATTTTCAAAGACCAAGAATCCTTAATCACATTTTTCTATTATTGGTCAATATGTTATACAATTGTTATTTCATTGAGACTTGATGTAAATAAAAATCATGTGGTTTTAACTCATTTTACACTGATCATATTTGCAGGCCTATAAATAAAAGCTGTTATAAATTGATTTACACTGATCATATTTGCAGGAACTGTTCCGAATAATCCATGCACCTCGTACTTGGTTAGAGAGGTTTAAGTCTCTATGTGTATTTAGCTAACTTTGGTTACTTTGACTTATATTGGGCTAATTGTGTCCTTTATGTATGGATTATGAAAAAACAATAGGTTTAAGGTTTGATACGAAACAGGATCCACCTTGAATATTTGTTAAGTTACTTCGTTCTACAAGTGCAAACATATGCAATTGTAGTCTTTGTAGTGTCACTTTGCAATACAATACGATCCAAAAATACGAACACACTATGATTTCTTGTATTACAAGTTGTAAATAGCAGGAGCACCACATTCTTATTCTATCTCCAAAAAAGTTAATTATGACCAACACATGAATTCCGACTTGCAAGTAGTTCATTCTAGGGTCAATTAGCTGCTGTATATGAAAGATTTTAAAAATATGACAAATAAATTGATGTTTCTAGAATCTCATAAGTAAGCACAAACAGAATATGACATTAGACTAGATCAAGAAAAAACATGCAAACATATACCATAACATGGGGGGTTTTTATCCTTAGCCTTAGGGTATAGTCACAAGACATAACACTAGGTTCTGGTATAGATGGATTTGAAACACCAAAATCGCATAAGGACTAGTGATGGCGGTTGAAAACTTATAAGACATCGAGTATATAGTAGGCGAGATATATATAACAAAGGATATGTCCAAAATTTTAAACATAAAAAACTGTCCATAAAACAAAGGATTAATTTTACATTTGAATCCCAACGATGATAATATATTATTACTCAGACCTCATTTTATTGAGTTGGTTCAAAGCAGGCTGCAATATATTGTAAAGAACCCAAAGTAGAGCCGGTGCAACCACGAACAACAACAACTGTCCCCTGTTGTCTTCACCTTTGGCAGCCGCTTCCGCCACCGCCGCCATCTGGTTAAATACACTGGCGGAGGCCTCCGGAGGCATAGTCAAAAGCCCTGACGCAGCGAGACCACCGCCGACGCCAAGACCCGCGACGACTCCTTTGCTCTCGCGCATCTTGTTGATCTGGTTGAGAGCTGGCTGGAGAATGTTGAAGAGCACCCATCCGATCGCCGGGACGATCGGGAGGAGAAGAGCTAGTCCTCGGTTGTCGCTACCTCCCGCGGCCGCTGCCGCGAGCTCGGCGATCTGGTGGGCAGCGAAGGCGGGTTCGGAGTAGCTGAGGGTGGAGAATACGGCGCCGGCGAGGGCGGTGCTTGTGACGGCGAGAGAGACGGTGGGTTTTAGTGGTGTTGGGAGGGTGATGAAGGGTTTTGATGAGGAGATGGGTTTGGTTTGGTTTGGGGACTTAGGAGGAGATGGGTTTAAGGACATGCATGTGGCTGATGTTGCCATTGTCGCCGCCATTGGTCGGAGGGGCTTGGAGATGAGAGAGAGAGAGAGAGAGTTGAGGAGTGAGTTTTGTGAGATGGTTTTGGGAATATTAGAAGGATGGATCAGTGGAAGTGAAAGGCTTCTGGATACTTCTCTTATCCAAGGAGGAGAGTTGGAGATTTTTGTGAGATTTGAGCCACTGATTCTATGCCACGCTTCTCTGTCTTATCACTTTGATCTTCCCTATTTTACGTTAATTTTAAATTAATTTTCTTTATTTTTTCTTTTAGTCAATCATTTTTTTCTGTAAATTAACGTAATATTATTAATATTATTATTCTGACTTTTTAAAAAGAGTCATATAATTTGTTTATATAGTGTCTATATGGATGAAATTTATTTAATAAAATATGGAGCCAACATTCGTACTAATTACGTATTTTTGTTATAATGAATAGTATATTTAAAAGAGTAAACCATAAGCATATGATTAATAATAAGATGAATTTCCTTTTAACAATTTTTTAACCACCGCTAATCCCCTATATATAGGAGAAACATTATAACATATTTTTGTAACCACATGTCATCACCACAATCATTCTTATAATCCTTTAAAAAAATATGTTGATCCATATAAATATATAATAAACTTTTTATTAAACAAACCATAAATTAATCATAAATGTTCTTCATTGTTTCCTTATATAAAAATCACGGAATTACCTAATGTGACTAAAGTATATATGACAATTAATGATTTTGAATAATAAAGGTTTGATAAAAATTAGTCTATTCTCTATCATTTTTAATTCATTTTAAAATAAATTAAACAACAACATTAACTATATAATAAAAATTTAGATTTTTTCGTATATGTTATATTTTGAATTTTAAAAAACAAATATAAATGACTAAAGTTGTTAAAAATCTCACACTGAAATTTTTGTGATCCATGGTTTAAAATTTATCTTATAACAAGATAAAAATTATTACAAAATTACATAAGTAGGAACTAGGAAGTCTTATTTAATAAATATTATATATATGCATATTAATATTTTTTAAAAATAAATTATATACCATATAAAATACATAAGTATTTTAATTTCGAATTTGATTTGAAACTTTTTGATAAACATTTTGAACAATTATTGACAATTTAATATTTAGATTTTAAACTATGCATTGAATGTTCTTAAAATTATAAATTACTAAAACTATTAAACATCTCATAAATTTTTTATTGTTATCATTGATTTAAAAATTTTGTTATAAAGAAATAAGCGATCAAAAATAATATGAGTATAAAATATTTTTAACAGATATCAATATTAAAAATATACTATATATCTATGTTAATATCATTTAAACTTAATTTTATAATATATAAAATACAAAAAATATTTGTCTGGATAAATAAAATTTATTTAAGTATTTGTACCAATTTAATTATAGACGTAATAGTTACTAAATTTTTAATTATTCAATATATATTTATTATTTCATAATATGTAAAAAATATATAATACTTGAAAATAATTTATATATAATATTTATTCCGCGCAAGGCGCGGATCTTAACCTAGTATAATAATATTTCTATTGGTGAAATAATTAATGTTGGTGAAATATCTACTTGGTGAAATATTTTGATTATTGTGGAATATAATACGGTCCAAATATAAATAGGTAATATTTTGAGTATATTTTTGTTGGAGATACACGATTTTTTTTAGTATTACTTATAATTTTTATATGCATATTTAGCGGTGGTTGCTTATAAAGATAATTATATAGACATGTACTAGTTTAAGTAATTTCATGAACAAGGTCATTTGACTCTATTCTTTTGTAGCTAAGAGGTGTGGTCACACCATCAGACTCAAAAAATCTGTTAAGCGTTGAATGATCATATGATCTAGTAACTGAACCAAAAAGGCTACTTCACCTAAACCCGCATTTGTGTCATGTTATTTGGAATAGTCGGTGATAGGAAGTGAATGCTTATACATCAAAGAAATACATATTGGCTACTTATAGTACATTAAACATTTTGGTTATTTTGATCTTTGTGTGGTATACTTATGAAAAAAAAAGTGTTATATTATAAAATTTCTCTTTTTTAAATTAGAAAAATCCATGTTTACACGAATAAGAAAAATTTATGAACCGATTACTAATTTTTCACACTCTATTTAAGTGTTTTTTCATGCAGTAATGATCCCAAAGAAGCGTCGTGAAGAGGTAAAAAGGTAAAAGAACTCCTTTCACTAATATTTGGGTCCGATTGGTAATGGCTGTAGCTTTAAATATTTTGCTGTAGAAAAAAATCTGTAGACTTTTTGCTGTGGCTTTAGATTTTATTGCTGTAGAATTTTATTGAAGCACTAAAAAATTGCTTTGGATATTTGGCTCTGCAGAGCACTTGTACAGCTATAGGATATTTTAAGAGCTGTGGTTTCAAAAAAAAATTTAAAACTTGATTGCTCTGAATTTGGTGCTGTGGAAATAAATAGGGCTGTGGACAGCACCTACAGCAACTACCAATCACCCCCAAAATCACGTAGAAAAGAGAGTTCCAGTTTCACTCATTTTACGATTCTATGACCAACTTATTGCAGCTAAATCTGACCCAAAAAGTATGAGCTCTGGTCCATATAAGAAGCTCTTTAATTACTCTTTGACCAAAAAAAAAGAAGCTCTTCACTCAACCCATATTCACTTCCCAAATACACTATTCTCACTATATCAACCTGAACTAAGAATCAGAGAGTCTTGAGAGAAACTTCTTACTTTTTTCGTGGTACTCACAATATACCATGCATGCCCATTTCTTTCCATGTGCAAGAGGTGCATTTGCGCACGGTATACAAAAGTTTACAATTTTTTTGGTTAAAATTTAGAATATTTTTTTTGGAAATTTTAATAACTTTTGGCAAACCTGTTTTTAATTGTTCTTATAAAAAAATTGTATAGAATCCACTAAAACAATGGGATGAGCATGATACCATGAACAAAAAACTATCCCGGGAACGATTTCAAATGAAAAAGGATTTCCGACTATTGGAATAAGTAGATGCTTCTCATCAAGCACGTCTCAATGTTTATGTGGATCCTAAGCAAATTCTAGTTTTATGAGAACAAACCAAATAGTTGTATAAAAAATAGTAATTTTTAAAGAACTTTTTTGGGCATACGCAAATGCACATGCTTAGAAACGGGCATGCATGCTCCTTTACCTCCAGATGATAAACATCCACCATACGCCCTTCGTTTGTTCCATCTGTTCTAATCACCCCCAACTAACCTAAGAACACGGAAGAAAATATCTTACTATCCTGAATAAGTAGGATTTCAAACCCGTCCTAGAATGAAAATTTCTCATATTATTAGAGAAAAATTCACGTCTTATTCGCAACTAAATTGTCTAAGAACATGATTAATTCGGGTTCTGGAATTTTTAACGGAAGTTACGAAACTATTTCTTAACTTTTAATTAAAAAAAACTAAGAACCGGTTCTTAAAGTTCTTATTTAAGAACCGATTTTTAGTCTTTTTAATTAAAAATTTAGAAACATTTTCTTAACTTCTGCTTAGAACCCCATCCTAAGAACTCCGTGTTGATCATTTTGATAAACAAAAAACTGTCTAAGATCATTTCTGTGGCCCATTTTTTTTTTTTACCAAAACCTTTTTTTTTTGTCACCAAGTAATTAATGGCAAATGATAGAAAAAATGGACTTGGGCTTTGGTATACAAGTGGACTTGTAAGTATTACATATCCCATTCCATCTGTTGACGCTGACACCTAATCGCTTTATTTAAGGAAAACGTATAGAGATATATAAAAAGATTGAAGCTTACCCAAAATCCAAAATGTAACAATCTTTTCTTTATAGAAATTCACGGAAGAACGAACAACAGATTCATCAAGTCCCTTCCTTTTCCTCCTCTCTATCTCTCTCTCTCTGAAAACTCCACCGCATAAATCACAATCTGTTTGGTCCAACTTGTGAGTCCCCTGAAACCATCCATGTGAATTTTTGATGGGTCCCTTCTGATCCCTCTTCTCTGTATATTCCACGATCATCACGATCTCCAGGAACAGAGATGTTTGTGTTTGGTCTTTTTTTTTCACTGATCGCTTAATATATTATTTGATCATCGTTGGTGGTTATGATCTGGGTTTGTTGTAACTGTAAACTGCTTTTGTAATCAGTTGTGTTTGTAATGATCTTCTGTTTATGATCTTATTATTGTCTTAAAAACATGAACAGCATTTCTCTCACGATCGGTGTTCTTCACTACTTACCATCAAAGGTAGTGTGACTTTGATCTTGAATTTGGTTATAAAACGGAGTTTAGATCATTTGACTGAACAATGCACTATTTTAATGATCATATTGATTTTTGATTTTTTTTTTTTTTTTTGCTAAAGATGTAAATGTCATTACTTGAAATGATGGTTTGGTTACAAATTAATTGAACCAGAATCTGCTATTAAACCCCATTATGTTCTTAAGGGTCACAAAAAAAAAGTTTTTTAAAAACCTCTAAGGATTAAGTCCAAAGCAAACCAATAACGGTGAGCAATGAAGTTAATAAGCAATAATCATATTGTTTTTACTGATATTTATTGAGTTTAAAACAGTTGGCTAGGGCTCTGCAAAACTGGAGCAGTGACCAATGGACACTACTATTACTACTGCAACATCAAATGGTGTTAGTCCTGCTGCTACGTTGCAACTCCATAGCATCATCCCAGAGAATCCGACAATAGCTATGGAGTTGCCCTCGTTTGTGTCTCTGAAACGACAATTCCTTGGAAACTCTGCTCCTGGTGACTTCTTCCTTGCTTCTTGTCCTTCCATTGCCCTTCATGTTCTCACAACATGTGACTTGGATCCTCGTGACCTTGCCAAACTCGAGGCAAGTGATGATAACTATGCTCTTTTTTTCTTCTGATATGAGATTTTAGAGGCTATAAATATTTATTTAAAAACTTTAATAAAAATATTTTTTTTCTTAATTTTGCCAACATATGTAAAAAACCTTCAAAATTAATATATGGACGTCAAGACTAATGTTTCATTCAACCCATGTGGTTGATGCTGTTCTGATTGTTTTTTATTTCTCTTCAGGCAACATGTTCCTTCTTTAGGAAACCGGCAAACTTCTCACCAGACCTTGAACTCTCCATCTCCGAAGTTGCAGCTCTTGACATTTGCCAAAAGAGGGCGATATTCAAACGTATGGGAGAGGAAGAACGCCAAGAAATCAAAAGAAAATGCGGAGGCTCATGGAAGCTGGTTCTAAAGTTCTTGCTAGCTGGTGAATTTGGTTACCGGCGGGAAAAATCACAGGCACTTGCTGGTCCTGGTCATAGCATCGCCGTCACATCAAAGGGTGTTGTTTACTCTTTCGGATCCAACGGTTCAGGACAACTCGGACATGGAACCGTTGAAGACACTTGGCAGCCACAACCAATCAGGTGACTCATCTCTCTTATGCTTCTTCGGTTCGGTAATAAGCATAAGTTTCCAGATTATGTAATATTTCTCATCAATATAATAGCATAATTAACCAGACGTTAAAAAAAATTCTTAAGAAATGTTTCTAGTCCCTAAATTCTCAGATCCGTCCCTGGTTGTTTGCAGGTCACTTAATGGGATAAGGATCATTCAAGCAGCTCTTGGCGCTGATAGAACAATGCTAATAAGTGATGCAGGTGAAGTGTATGCCTTTGGAAAAGATTGTTTTAGCGACCCTGGTTTAGAGATTCAACAAACTAAGGTCATCACAACTCCTCAGCGAGTCAAGTCATTGACGGAGATCTTCGTGGTTCAAGCTGCTATTGGATATCACTTCACAGCGATTTTGTCTAGAGAAGGCAGAGTGTATACATTATCATGGGGGAAGGATGAAAAACTTGGTCATGGAACCGACCTTAACTGTTTGTTGCCTCAACCTTTGTTGGGGGACTTGGAGAACGTCCCTGTTGTGCAAATTTCTGCTGGCTTTTGCTATCTTCTTGCTCTAGCTTTTCACCCCACTGGCATGTGAGTCTCCTTGTAATGTTTGCTCCCATTTGTTTTTTAATATGTGCTTACTGTTCTGTTTTTTTAGGTCGGTGTACTCTGTTGGATGCGGTTTGGGTGGGAAGCTTGGACATGGCTCAACAATTAGTGAGAAACAGCCTCGGTTGATTGAGGAGTTTAGTCTTTTGAAGATGGAACCGGTTATGATCTCAGCAGGGGCATGGCATGCTGCTGTAGTTGGGAGAGATGGGAGAGTGTGCACTTGGGGATGGGGAAGGTATGGCTGCTTGGGTCACGGAACAGAAGAGTTGGAGATGGCTCCTAAGGTCGTTGAAGGATTAAAAGATGTTAAAGCTGTACACGTAGCTGCTGGAGAGTACACAACCTTTGTTGTGTCTGATGATGGTCAGGTTTACTCGTTCGGCTATGGTGAAGTCAATCTTGGTCAAGTAAGTCTGTTTTTTCCTTGTTTTAAGGGTTTGAGACAATGGTCTTGATATGATCTGGATTTTAGCAGGGGGATGTGGAGGAGAATACACTTACTCCGAAGCTGGTTTCATCGTTGAAGGAGACAAAAGAGCGTGTGGTTCATGTGAGTTTGACAAAGTCAGTGTCATTTCCCTGGACTGGTCACACATTTGCAATGACGGAGTCAGGGACACTATATGCGTTTGGGTCTGGGGGGAGAGGGCAGCTCGGGGTGAAGCTTGGTGATAACATTATGGAAAGAGAAGAACCAGCTAAAGTTATTGGTATTGATCTTTCTTAGGTATTTGGAAAGAAAAATAATTTAGGTTTACATCACCATTGGTCTTTGACTAAAAGAAATGGTTGTACATAGTAGTAACAGAAGGACATTGAAGATGGTTATGGTTTTTTTTTCCTTAGTTTTGGAGGATATTTTTATTGGATATTTTGCTTTGAAAGTTGATGACAAGGTTAAGACTAAAAAATCGTGGACCCGAAACCCTAGAGTGTGTAGCGCAGGCCCACTCCAGTTAGTTGCGTGATGCCCAAACAATTCAAGCTACACATTTTCTCTACCCACTAACAACTTCTTTTTTTTTTGTCATCCACTAACAATAACATTATTAGTCCATATTAAGTGGTCAGCTAAATTAAAATAAATAAAAAAGTTATTTTAGTGTCATGTTAATTTTTCTCGACATGACACTCAACATTTATATACTCAACATTATACTTTGTATATAAAGTATACTTCAAATCGGCCATACACTCAACATTAATTAGATACTTTATGTTCATGGCATTTATAACATTAGATTGGATTAACTTATGATTCTAGAAACTTAATGTTCTTTATGGGATATAACTTAAAGAGTTCATATTCTTCTATTTCCTATTGATCAATTCACAGTTCTTTTCAATTGGCGTCTCTCGTGCCTCTCACAATCTTAAAACAACATATGTTATCAGTGGTTCAAAGTAAAGGCCGATCGATATGGTTTGATTGATATGAGTTAATAACATGATAGTCGTAAATCTTTCATATCATTTTGAGTCTGATTGGCAGGACCAGATCTGAATAGTGAGAGTAAAAAGTGACGATGTGACATTGGCTAAGAGATAAAAAGAAAACCCGCTCTTTCATTTTTGTCTCGTAGAACAGTCCAAAGTTCATAAGTATATTTTTATACATAATAGTTACTAAAATTGAACACATACATCGGTTTATTATTACATTAACACCTTGCTCTACTGACAATGAGAGTTTTCTTCATAATACCATATCATTTTGATTAAATTTTCAACTAGAATATACTAATTTCGAAATTACATTTCCATTTTTTAAATCCAAATCATGATTAACCAATGATTTCTTTCAAACATAAATTTTTTATGACGGTTTTGTGATACATATTAACAATTTTTACATATAATATAAATATCTTTCTCCATATAAAATGTGTACATAAAAATTTAATGACAGTTTTGCTGTAATTAACAATTTTGCTGAATATAAAAAATTAGTAATGGCATTTAAGTACTAACATCTTTAAAAAAATTAAAAGATATATAGTATGAGTATGAATAAAACATTTTATAATTTAAAAGAGATATTTGATAATAAAGCTACATATTTGAGCCATTCAAGTAAATTTATCTGTATACATTTGTGAATTTTAGCTGGAAAAAAATCGTTTGAAAAATATATATGAATAGTAAAGAATAATTGAAAATTTTCAAATTGTATGATGATGGGTTTCCATAAGCATAATCATCACACTAAATATAAATTATGACAACTCATTGTAAAAGTAAAAGATGTCCTTGATGACATTATATGAATTACACTTGTTATCCAATAGTAAATTAGTGCATCTTATCATCCATTTACATATAAATTATTAGAGTTACTGACTATTATAAATTTTGGATTGATTTCATACTTAATCACACATGATCCAATCATTTTGGGGTTTGAATTTCCTAAGTAAACTTTTTAGCTATTAATTTTTTCCTTGCTGCTTTGAATTTTTCGTATACAATCTTTTATTTAATAATATGTCAACAGAAATCAATTTTAGCATTAGAACTGAAAAACATACTGAACTCTAGAGTGTATAAAGCTTTCTTCCTTTTGGTTTCGGGTATGACCGGTAAGTTTGGAAGAAAATAAGAAGAAGAAGTAGAAAGGTGAAATTGAGAAGAATGTAAAAAGAGTGGAAAGGAGAAAATATAGCACATTATATTATCTGTTGTGAAATTTATTTAAAATATAGAGTACACTTTATCTTTGTAAACATTAAATGGCGAAAATTGATTGTCCATTTGATTGGTAGCTTCTTAACTGATTGTAAAGTAAATTTAAATGTATAATAAATTGTTACTCTAAAAATGTAATACAGTCGCATTTCATGATTTTCTTTAGAAGAATTTGGCTGAGAAAGAAAATACAAATTTATTTATCCCTCTAAACTTTAGGTAGACTAAATTGAGAAATTAAGATTTAGATTTGAAACTAAAAAATTAACTTTAAACTAATATATCCAAATTTGGTTACAAATAATTCCTACCAAAAAAAAAATTTGGTTACAAATAATTATATAAAAATGTTTGATTATAAACCTGTCGAGGTCCATTCCAGCATTGTATATTTTGCTTGTTCTCCTCGGCTAGTGCCATCTTCAATCTAAAACGGAATTTTGATGTCGTACCTTCACCTTTACTTCTCCTCTTTCTCATCGCCGTTCGTGCTCTCTTCTAAATCGATTGGCTAGTTATCTCATGTGAATGTTGTCATCGATTCCAACATCATCTAACTGTTTGTTTCTCCACCGTTACTCCTTAAGTCGTTTTTAGCAAGGATTATGAAAAGTATTCCCAAATATATAGTACTACTACAATAAGTTGATGGGTCGTCGGGATTTGGGACACCTTATTACACCGTAATGATTATTAAGTACTATATAATCAAATACTGATAAGAAGTAATCAAAATGCTTGACTTTTTGATAACGAACAACTTGGCACCAACATTTAACAAGTCATTAGACATTCACAAAAACACAAATAGATGCTTTTAGAAACGCTGTTACAAGCTTATTGTATATCTTTTGTCAACACATATTGTATTTTAACAAATTATTACAATATTCGAGAGGGAAAAATCATTCATGGTAAGAAATGTCAATAACGATATGAGATCAATGATTATATAAAGATATCATTATGATCCTCACATGGGCTCTCTCAGGCCATGTGACTCCCTCTTTTGTGTCACCCATTCTTCAGGGCTCTTGTCTATTCATAAATAATGTCCATACTACGTATTTAATAGGTTCGTGTTTTTATATATAGCGTAAGAACATCGTCTAACATTCTATTATTCAGTAACAGAATTTTGGTCTAATCATTTGTATTTCTCAATATTATAATGCATTTTCTTGTATTTAAATATTTCGCCTTCGTTCCGCGTACGTATGGACCGTGGACGTAGACTAATCGTATCGTCCGCGGGTGCCTCCTGGACAATACAAGGATATATTAAAGGATAAATTTAAAGTGCTTGGTTTTACAATTTTATTAAATGATTAATCGAATTCCATTCCTAGACTCCTTAAAATGGCTAATCTATTGCGATAACTATAGGGACAGTACATGCATATCTATCGTATCAAAATGTCGCAGAGTGAACAGAATCGTTCTGTTTGGCAAAAATAAACAAATAAAATCGTTCTTTTTTTTGTAACTGAATCGTTCTTATACAAGGGAAATATTAATTTACCATAGTATAACGAATACTGACTCTCCCCCCCTCCCCCCCAAAAAAAAAACTAATTATAGCAAACAAGTTAACAATGGTAAGACTCTTAAGGATTAAAAGATAGTCCCTTCAAGGTTTGTGTAAGAAAAATTTATTAGGTGGGGATAAAAACGGATTCACTTAGTTAAAACAATCTAACATTTATAAAAAAAACATTAGGTGGAGATAAAAACGGGTTCGGGTGTAATTTATGTTGATAAATATATTTTTTTTTTTTTAAGAAAGAAGTTAGCAGCAGCGTGAGGAGAATTATTTCCAAGACATAAACAATCAGGTAAAAACAATCTAACATTTATAAAATTCGATGAATGTTAAGATTAATAATAAATATTATGAAATATTAAAATATCCTTGATTTAGTTAAATTCTCCATAATACTGGTTTCATAGTTATACATTCAGTTAATCTTGCAAAATCGCAAGATAAGTAAAAGAAATGTGATTTTTACTATAAAAAATTTGTGGCTGCAAGTTGATAGAAACACATAAATTTTTACAGATTGGAAAACACCATTGTCCTTTTGAGTTTCGATATCTCAAACCTCTAAATTCTGAAAACCGAAAATAAAATAAATTTTTTGATTTGTACTCTCAAAAAGTGAGTATTTCTAGATTATTACATGTTTTTATCCTTTCATTTAGCAATTAGGAAATACAATATTTATATAAGCCCTTCTAAATATGAGTATAGCCAATTACAATACGGTTTTCTAAAACTGGTGTGGTGGATGAGAAGGACCGGTGCATGTAAGATCGGAGGGCTGACGGTGAAGGCATGTTAGAAATGAACGGTCCAGATGTTCGACCCATGAATGCAGGGGCTTGGCCAGACAAGGCTCACATGGACGAACGTGACCTTTAATTCAAACCCGAAATCGGTTTCCCATTATTGGATCTTAAACCGGTTCAGATGTGTCTTACGATATCGTACTTTTTATATAAAAATTAATTTCTGAATAATGTTAAATTTGTGAGTCAACAATAATTGGTGAGGAAATGGGTGGGGTCCATTAATCCATTGTCTTAATTAACTCTCCTAATCAGTCAAAAATGTGTTTTCGATTTGGAGAAACATAATACGAGATTATTAAATAGACCGACAAATGTAAACGCTTGTTTTTTTTTTGAAAGCTATATAATGTTTAAATGTTTCCAATTTTCTGAATTTAACCAGAGAAAAAGAGATGGTACAAACGAAAGTACAGATACGAAAGATGGGGGATACATGCATGATCAAAAGGCGAGTAAACATGTATCAACGACAATATACAGCCATAGCTAGACGTTGCGAAAATGAATAAAAATAATAATGTGTACATGTATACTCAGTCCTGTGTATACTGTGACAAAAAGTATGTACATTGCAAGGTTTGGATAGTTCGTTTAACTAGAGTTATGTATTTACATTTTTAGTTTAGGATAAACTGTAGAGTTATGTATTTATAAAGTAGTACAAGTAGGGTAAACTGTAGAGTTATGTATTTTATTTACATGTATCCTTTTAGTCTAAGATAAACTGTAGAGTTATGTATTTGTAAAGTAGTACAAGTAGGGTAAACTGTAGAGTTATGTATTTACATATATCCTTTTACAGTTGCCAAAAAGAAGAAGGTTTATCGTATGACGTTACTTTGTAACATCTGAATATCTGATGGGTGTTTTTTTTTTTGAGCAAATAATATCTGATGGGTTTATTATGTATTCTTTCATCTGACATTGAACTCCATATACAACTACGAATGTTTCAGGAAGTTAACTATTCTCTTCAAATACAATAACATTGAGTTTCAAAAAAAAAATATACAATAACATTTCGTATATATTTTTGTTTTTATTTTTGAAAAAGGGCAAACGATATATTGTAGTTTCAAAAAAAAAATACAATAACATTTCGTTATGACATTTTAAGTTCCTTTTTTTAAGTTCTACATGTTAGTGTGACAAACTATATATATATGCACCAAGCCCGGCTTTGTGCATGTGCTGGGAGCACATTTGCACAGAATCCATTACAATTTATAAAAAATTACTCCAGATTAAGCCATGAAATATTTTGAAATTACTTTTTTTTAAAGAAAAAAACCCTAAAACTATTTTTTATTCTCTTTGAAAAGGTTTCAAAATTTCTATTTTAGCACTGGGCCTCATTTCCAACTGAGACGGGTCTGATATGCGTGAATATGCTTTGTGAAATTATAATGCTCGTATTATTAAGATAAACATACGTATATACTTCTCAACCGAAAATTGGCCGCAAGACAAGCTGGTTTGATTTTTATCGTTTACTTTGTTTACTTTTGTCACCAGTATTGTTTTATTAAAAAGTCACTTTACTTCTTTTTTTTTGCTTAAAGAAATCACTTTACTGCACATCAAACCAATTAAAGGATGACAAAAGGGTAATCATTGTAAAAGGCATCCACAGTTCTTTCGTTTTGGTCTCCAAAAGCATCAGTAGTTACGTTGAAGAAAGTTAATGTACGTACGGTACACTGTGCACATGGTATCGTAACAAATGTAAAAAAAAAAGAAAATGGTAAACCATTTTCAGGAGAATGTATGTGAAAGCCATGGTGATCATGCGCATGAAAATCTGGTGTGATGCAGATCTAAATTCGGATCTTGCGAAAATTTACAAAACGTCTTGACTTCCTGACTACAGACGCGTGGTTATCGTAACAAATGTATGTATGATGTATCTGTTCTCTTCAGAGTGATGGCTCACAAAACGAACTTTTGTTTGGGGCACCCAGTTCAATTTTTTTTTTCTTTTGAGATCTAATTCTCTTTCACGTCCCTTAAAAACACTGCAAGAAATTCAGCATTATTGTTTTATTACAAAATACACAATCGTTTTGGCTTAACCAGGAATCTATTCTTTCACATGTCAAGTGAATTCTAATATATGCATATTATATTTATCCATTTGACATGTGTATAGATGCGCTTAAATTATCAGTGAAAGTGACCAGAAATATTAAACGTAGAACTAGAAAATTCAATTCTCTGTTGTCCAATTTTTTTTTTAATGTTGCTTGATCAGTTTTAAATTGGTTCCTGGTTAAGCCAAAACGATTGTGTATTTTGCTACTAGCTTTTTTAGTTTGTTGTGTCTGCTCTGTTGTATTTGCAGTCTAACCATTTGGAAACTAGCTACGTAAAATAAATCAATAATACACGCAAGTGAATTACAAAATAAATGGTTATCTCCAGGTTCTGGCAAGCTATTAAGTAAACAATGTAGTTCATAAGCTCACAAGAGCTCCCATATAGAATAACAAAATTAATCAGGTTAATTTATTTTTTTCTCTATTATATTTCTATCCAATATTTAGTTTTTTTCTTGCCATTTTTGTTTTTAGACCATTTCTAACAAGACACCAAAACATCAAATTTGGTGTAATTTTATCTCTAACACAACACCAAAATTCATAGCATCCCACCAAGTTTGATATAATATGAATAGTGTTGAACTAAATTTGATGTAACACTATTCATCACATCAAATCTTTAAAATACATATTTTATTAAGTTTCATTTAGTAATATAGTTCAATTAGTATCAAAATTTTATTTAAACATAAATAGATTATATTATTTATTTATTTTCACATAATTAACAAATTAATTTTATTTAATTTTATTTTCATTTCAAAAATAAATCACTAAACGACTATTAATATTTATCACTTACAAATAATAAAAATATAAATAACAATCAAAATGTGATAAAATAATTATTTATCAATTATAAATAAATAAAAATATAAACTGAAAAAATTAAACTGAAAACATTAAATAATAATATATATAATTATTTAGCATTATAAAAATATGTACTACATGGCTATAAATTAAAGAATCTGAAAAGAGTGGGGCTTCCATAAAATTTTTATTTTATTTTTATTAAAAACCCAGAAATCAAGGAAGGAGATTTTCTTATATAAAGAAGCCAAAGCCTTCCTCACCATTTTATCTCATCAAACAAAGACACATTCAAATCTCATAAACACATTAGTAAATAAAATCCTCTGGAGAGACAATACAAAGCATGATACTTCTTCACCAATTATCTCTGTCCCTCTTCTCATGTCTCTTCCTTGTTCTAGCTCCGACCTTCACTGCCTCCAACCATGTCTCCGACCCTGAACTCGTAGTTCAAGAAGTAAACGAGTGCGTATACAAGTTTCCTAAAGCTCCTTGAATAAAAAAGTTTATATACTTTCGAACATCCACATTATAACATTGTTGTGTATATATTTGTAGGAAGATAAATGCGTCTAGAAGGAATCTTGGTGTCCTCTCGTGTGGGACCGGAAACCCTATCGACGACTGTTGGAGATGCGACCCGAAATGGGAGAAGAACCGACAACGATTAGCTGATTGCGCCATTGGTTTTGGCAAACACGCCATCGGCGGCCGTGACGGCAGAATCTACGTGGTGACTGACTCCAGCGACAAAGACGCGGTTAACCCTAAACCGGGAACTCTAAGACACGCAGTGATCCAAGACGAGCCGCTGTGGATCATCTTCGCACGTGACATGGTCATAAAGCTAAAAGAAGAGCTGATGATGAACTCGTTCAAGACCATAGACGGCCGTGGAGCGAGCGTGCACATCGCCGGCGGCGCGTGCATCACTGTTCAGTACGTGACTAACATCATCATCCACGGTGTCAACATCCATGACTGCAAGAAGAGAGGGAATGCTTACGTCAGAGACTCGCCGTCGCATTACGGTTGGAGGACGGCGTCTGACGGAGACGCCGTCTCGATCTTCGGTGGGTCCCACGTGTGGGTGGACCACTGCTCCTTGTCTAACTGCGATGACGGTCTGGTCGATGCGATCCGTGGATCGACGGCCATTACGATCTCTAATAACTACTTGACGCACCATAACAAAGTGATGCTTTTGGGACACAGTGATTCGTACACGAGAGACAAGAACATGCAAGTCACCATTGCCTTTAATCATTTTGGTGAAGGGCTTGTTCAGAGAATGCCCAGGTAAAAAATAAAGTTAACTTTTAGAGTTATTCTCAACAAGTCCTTGAATTTTATATTATTTTAGCTAATGTCATGTAATATAATATGGGGAATTGGCAGATGTAGGCATGGGTATTTTCATGTGGTAAATAATGATTATACGCATTGGCAAATGTACGCAATTGGTGGGAGTGCAGCTCCAACGATTAACAGTCAAGGCAATAGGTTTCTTGCTCCCAATGACCACGTCTTCAAAGAGGTAATTAAGAGCTAATCTTATATAATGAATATAGTTCTATTTTACTCATATATATCATGAGTATTGAATTACAACTATTTGACTGGAAAAAAGGTGACTAAATACGAAGATGCACCACAAAGCAAATGGAAGAACTGGAATTGGAGATCAGAAGGTGACTTGTTCCTAAATGGTGCGTTTTTTACGCCCTCTGGTGGAAGAGCCTCTTCAAGCTATGCAAAAGCTTCAAGTCTGTCGGCTAGACCGTCCTCGTTGGTGGCTTCTGTGACGGGCAATGCTGGTTCTCTCTCTTGTAGAAAAGGATCTCGATGTTAATCCGATCCATCTACTTAAGCTACAATGCATCTAATTAACACAAAAGGAGGATTTGTTGGTCCTCCTATGTCAATCTTTCGTTACCCTTTAGTTTTATTATGGGAAGTAAGGGTTAAAGTTGTAAGTTGGATTTGATGTGTATATTAAAGTGTTGTATGGATCCCCTTTGGACCAATGAGTTTTTTTAAAAACTTTTTGGAGTAGGGACCAATGCATGTTGTGGTGGGGGACATGCACAAGTGCTGCAAGATTATTGTTGATATTATATTTATATGGTAATAAATGAAATCAACAGCTTAGAGCATCATTAACCCTAGCACCCCATCTGGGGTGCTTAATTTTTTATTTTTTTTTTGCTTTTTCATCTGATTTAAAAAAAAAAAAATTAAAAACGAACCAATTGCAAGCCGCCACGTAACAGTGGGACCCGCAAAACAGTGCTAGCACCAGTGCTTAATTAGGCAGAATAAGTACAGGTGCTTAATTTTGTGTGAGTCCCACCCATTATTATATTAACTAGATTTTTTAACCGCGCTACGCGCGGATAAGATATTATATGTATTTCTCAATTCTAAAAAATAATGTATAATATTGTATTATATTATTTAAAAAATATAAAATAAGACTACATAACATAAATATATTTTTTATATTTTCTTTGTAAAAATCATTATGTTGTTTGATTGTTGTACTTAATTCACATATTTGCATAGATATTTGTGATAGATGAATAACTATATTTTTATTATCAGTAAATAATATATATTTATTATATAATATAAGAAAAATGGAATTATTTACTTTTTAACAAACTTGTCTCATGTTGGAGACTCGGTTATACACATATCATATTCGAATGAAACATTTTTACACTTATCAATCTTCTTAACAATCAAGAAACAAATCTGAATATCAAAACAATATCTCATACGATCTCTTTATGGAATAACTGCTCTGAAGAAATTGAATTTATGCATAAAAAAAGACTGGAAATGGATGTGCATATGTGTTATCTAAGTCAACTTTACAAAAAACTATTTATAGTTCATATATCATTTATGTCCATCCTATTTTTTTGTCCATCATTTCTTAAACATCTTGAAATAAGTAATGCTAATTAATAATAAACTTTTTGCTCACAAAATAAAAATCAAATTTGTCTAATTATCGCTTAATTTGTCTAACTGATATATGTATTTCTCAATTCTAAAAAAATAATGTATAATATTGTATTACATTATTTAAAGAATATAAAATATGACTACATAACATAAATATATTTTTTAAATTTTCTTTGTGGAAATCATTATGTTGTTTGATTGTTGTACTTGATTCACATGTTTGCATAGATATTTGTGATAGATGAATAACTATATTTTTATTATCAGTAAATAATATATATTGATTATATAATATAAGAAAAATAAAATTATTTACTTTTTAAACAAACTTGTCTCATGTTGGAGACTCGGTTATAGACATATCATATTCGAAAGAGACATTTTTACAGTTATCAATCTTCTTAACATTGAAAAAACAAATCTACATATCAAAACAATATCTCATACGATCTATTTGTGGAATAACTACTCTGAAGAAATTGAATTTTGGCATCAAAAAAGACTGAAAATGGATGTGCAGATATGTTATCTAAGTCTGCTCCACAAAGTACTATTCATAGTTCATATATCATTAATGTACATCCTATTTTTTTGTCCACCATTTCTTAAACATCTTGAAATAACTGATGCTAATTAATAATAAACTTTTTGCTGGAAAAAAAAATCAAATTTGTCTAATTATCGTTTAAATATTTTATTAATATGGTCTAAGAAGCTTTTAAGTGATATCATAGTTTAATTTATTACTTTTTTTGTTAATTTTTAGAGGTTTTTGAATTTAAGATTTTTTTTCATATTAAGCTTCTATTTCTTTCACAGAATTGATATATATATATCATAAAAATTACCATCAAATCAGTTTTACTTATTTATTATTTTGTTTTAACTAAAATACACTTTTTAAATAATTTAATTTAAAATAAAATTATATAATAATTTGCTGTATTTTAACAATTTCATTGATTTAATTAATTTGCTTTGGTGGATAACTTAAAAAGTTTTCATATGAATCGGGGAAAGCAAGCTTATGTTGTTATATTATATTTATTTTGTGTATATAGAATCTATATATAATGCTAGTGTAATAAAGAAAGAACATTATTTTTTGTAACTTCAAAAAGATACATTATTACAATTTGAAATGAATCAAAATTGAATAAAATGGTAATTAATATTTGTAAATCTAATTGTTTAGTTGGATTCTCATGAAAAAAAAATCGATTGGTTAAACAAATGTTTCAAAATTTGTTGTGGTATTGTTTTGTCTATAAATTATAAAATTTATTGAATTAATATATTTAATTATTGCATCCTTAAATAATATTTTATTAAGACATTGACAAAATATGTTTTGAGTTGTTTTGTCAAATTGTACAAAAATCTATGCTTTTTCATATTTGTAACTTCAAAAAGATACATTATGACAATTTGAAATTAATCAAAATTGAATAAAATGGTAATTAAATATTTATAAATCTAATTATTATTTTTTTATCTTGTTTAGTTGGATTCTCATGAAAAAAAATCGATAGGTTAAACAAATGTTTCAAAATTTGTTGTGTTATTGTTTTGTCTATAAATTACAAAATTTATTGAATTAATATATTTAATTATTACGCCTTTAAATAATATTTTATTAAGACATTAGAGAAGTATGTTTTGAGTTGTTTTGTCAAAATTTTACAAAAATCTATACTTTTTCATATTTGTCACGAAAATTTATATGTTAAACTTACTTTTACAAAATTCTTAACATTGTCACGAAAACAAAAATCTATGATTTTTCATATTTGTCAACGTTCTCACACTTTCTAAGAATATATTAACTTAGTCACTTACTTATTTTTTTTTTACAAAACAAAGTATCGGAGTTTTGAAAGTTGAATTCATATTATTGTAAATGTACATAAGAGTTTGTGATTATATACTTAGTGGTTCTTATATATGTGTCCAAGAAAGTTTCAATGGCTTAGTGGTAACTGTCCTATATATATATCATACTAACACGGGTTCGATTCTCACCTTCGCATTGTTTTTTTTATTTTTTACGAAAAATAAATGAGATGACATGGCAATCTCGGATTCTCTGATTGGTTGATTTTTCTATCCTATGTGGACACCCTCTCCATGGCTTATATCTCCCTTTTAGTATAGTATATATTTTTCCTTAAGCACCCCCCTCTAAGCACCTCCATTAATGATGCTCTTAATTATTAACATCCGTGTGTTAACAGTTTTTCACTTGTAATTTAGCAGCATTTTCGCATTATACATATTTGAATCAAAGAAAAACGGTAGTAATATAAACTAATACATTATACAGCCTTTTGTCGCATTACGGCGTTTGTTTTAATGACCTTCTGTTACAACTTACAACCAACACCCAAGTTAATCACTGGATATTGCATACTGTTAGTTGAAATGTGAAATATATTATGACTTAGTAGAGATTACTATATTCTTATAGTTCTCTAGGGGTTAGAGTGTAACATGGGTATATCTAATCTTTGCGATGGTATTTAATTTGTCTGCAAGCTCTGTAATAAGTGATGAGAGGAAACTGTCAAGTGTGGTTTTTGTGAGTCTGACAAAACTAAGAACAGAATCTCCACCACATTGGACCAGATCTTGCCCTTGTGTTCCCGAGAAGAGGTGAAATTAAATTCAGCATTGGTCAATTATTGCAATTAAAGGAGAAGGAACCAAAGGAGCTGCAGTTTTTCAACGTGACACAGGATGTACATTGAATGTTGCTTTTATCTAATTAAATCATGTGACGAATGTATCATTGTCGTAATAATGTTCTAAATCGTCCGACCTCACGGATTACAACTTAAACAGAATTTGTCATTATAAGAATTAAACTTTGTCGGTGGAGAACTATTTATCTCTTACTGCTTTTGTTAATTTGGAATAAATACACTATTTTGAGCATGTGATAGTTTGTTTTTTTCTTTCTAAAATTCGGAATGGACGCAACCTTTACTCATTTAAAAGAAGAAAGAACAGAAGAGTCATGCTTCACTTTAAATCCAAATTTCAATTCAGCTATAGTACACTTTTCATACGTTTTTTTTCGTTCATGTGCAACAGTATGTGCTAAGATCCAAATGATCTGATATGGTTTCAATCAAGCAAACAAAGAAAGCTTAATGAGCTCATGAACATTGTCGGCAGAAGACAAAAGGTACAGAACCTTATTTGACTTTTGAAGTCAGTAAAATTGGAGAAGACTCACTAAAATATTAATTATCAAAACATCACAAACCAGTGATTTCTCAGTTCCATTACTGTAGGAGTAGGACCTGACAACTTCAACCTCCAACAGTTCTATTTTCTTAAATGTCCATCGTTTTAATTGGTTTTAGTTTTACAAGAGGGGCCAAAATATAAGTCCATGAATCAATACATTAGAAGTCTTATAGAATGTTACGAAAACGCAAGCTGGATAATCAATCAAAATCACCATACTTAACAAGCCAAAGTAAAATGTTTTGAGTTATCACAAACTGAGAGAAAGACATCATTCTCAGCTCGTTTGTTCCTACGTCGACGTTGCATGATATCCCTTCTGGATATTAACAACAAAACAATTCATGTTTAGTAAACGTACCCTATATCTTTCAGTGACTAACCAATATTAAGTAGTAACAAAAACAAACCCATAATCATAATCAATTCATGGCTGCAATCCACTGTTATCTGCAAGAGCTATAGGGACAGAGACCAAGGCTTCTTCAAACGCCCTAATTGCATACTGCATATAGTAACCACTATATTCTCGTTCTCCATAATATAACATATCATAATCATAGCAATTATGTAGAGCTTGGAGAGAGTGTAAGTACACAACGCCACAGAACAAAACGAAGACTCCATGGAGTTTGATCATCAAACCAATGTAAGCATTCCATCCAAACGAGCAAAGAACATGGTTCAGTACTCAACCTCATCAAAAGATATGGTTTCACCACCACTGATCAAAATCAATAGAGTTGTTGTAAACTCCTGTCATCAAATTCTCATTAGGAGCCCGATAAAACCATCCTTGCCAAGCCTGAGAGAATCAAATTCACCACTTCATGCCCGGTGCTTCTAGCATGCAATTTCTGTGAACTTGTTACATTAGTGCAGCTTTGATGTGGCCTTGAAAGCCCTCATACCAATGAAAGGCTCCACCATTGACGTAAGCTTCAACTGTGACGGGCAGAACTCGGGATGAGAGCTGCTTATTGACTTGTGAAAGCTTTACAAATTTTCTTATTTCATGCTTTTGTAGAATCTTAAAATAGGTAGGATCCAGTGTTCTTGTTGAATTACAATCAAACAATTTTGGTCACCATTCTTACTATATATATATATTATTTACATCATGAGTTCTTAGTCAATTTTGGACTAGTGACTTATGGCATATTATGTTATTCTTTTAACTCCTTAACTTGGCTTGTAGCCGCCAATCACTAGTTTCTTAAAACTTTACCATACCAAAATGTTTCGTATAGCAAATTAAGCTGGATCAATGAATAAAAGGTTTCCAATAAACAAAAACAGCATCAGACCCATTGATGAGTGTGTTGAGTGCTATGTCAACGGAATCTTCTATGTATTTCGGAAGACCACTGCGTCCATATATCACTTCTATCATTTTGGGTAATACAAGATGGAGATGAACTCCCTCATCTTAACACAGGTCTTAAAGAAAGCAAAGAATCGAGACACACTCGCCATCTTAAAAATCGATTTATGCACAAGCATGATCATCTCAAAATTCAAGACATATTTTTTTTTGTAAACTCGGAACATGTTTCTATTAAGCAGTTATAAATGCACTCCTACACTAATAAAGAAAACCCAAATGACAAGAAGTTTATAAGAAGAAGAGTGTTGTTGAATCAAAGCACAACATCTAGAGATTTCGTAAAGTAAAAACCACCAGCAATCAGACCATGATCACACCACTGAACAACTTTACCCCAAATCTGACCTCCTTCGCGTCTTTCCACCGAAATCTTCGCAAAACAAATCTCCCCAGTGACTCCTTTTTTGCGAAAAAACAAAACCAGTTTGCCAGCATAACTCACAGCCTTTGCCCAAAAATAACCAACACGTCTCATCTTAGCCAACACCTTTTTCACACCTTTCACCACTTGCCAACACTTGTGCTCTGGATCATACGCTATCAATTCGTTATCAGAAAAATGGTGGTAGTACAAAACATCATCAACAACACAAGCGTACTCCCAGAACTTCGAACTCAGCATCTTGTCCGTTTCCCATTTGCTTTCCTTTGGGTCGTAAACAAAGCTCTTAATGCCATCCGTCATGTACATCTTATCAGCCATCACCACCAGGGAACCATCACATACCTTCCTCACTGGCTTAGTCATCCCATCCTCCCACGTTTGTGTTTCTGTGTTGAACACCAACATCGCCTTTGACTTACCGCGATATCCAAAGACGTAGACTCTCCCGCCAATAACGCCAGCGACTGTATAAGACAAGGGCACAGGCATCCTCGGGAGATGTTGCACAGTGTGAGATGTACAGTCGATGATGTAAGAGTTAATCCCATCAAACACATATATCCTTGAACCCACAGCTGCAACGCTTTCATAACGAGGCATAGCAGGAAGCCCAGGGATTAGGACCAAGCCCTTGTCTTTCTTTCTTTTTCTTTTCTTTTTTGGTCTAAACCCCTTGTCTTTCTCTTTCTGGCGGAGCATATACAAACGTTTATACATGTTGTCGTCGTTGTCCTTTTCATAGAGGACAACATAGAGACAATGTTCAGTGCAGCCCAGCGAAGATCGTCTTGCGTATATCTCAGGCGACGACACGAGTGACCTGAAGTACTTTGAAACGAGGGACACTCTTGGATAGTCACGTCTCGGTACACGCGCCAAGATGTCAACCACGACGTCCTCCGGAAGTGACGTAATCGGAGACGACGACGGCGATTGCTTCTTCTCTGCCCTAATATTGGAAGACATGTCTTTAACCCTATAATTGTAACGCTCTAATCGTCAAAAATCCCTAATCTCAAGCTCAAATCAACAATCTATCTATATGTATAAAAGCTATAAGCATTGACCGCATAGGATTTAAACCACTATCTTAATATGTCAAATATTACAAAATTTCAGAACTTCCAAAAAATATTTTTCCAAAACAAAATGGAAATTCATACAAAAACAGTAAATTAACAAAAAGGTTATTAAAAAGGAATTAACATATTATAGATACTATTTTTTCAAATTAACATTAACAAATACTATTTAAATTTTCATACAAAATTAATAAAATTGATATATATTACTTTTTGAAAACTGACAAATCTTTTTTAAATTTACTATAAATTTATTTTTGAAAATTAACAATTTTAAAAAATACAATTGTTTTGAAAAATAAAATATATTTTTAAAATTACAAATAAAATAAACTAAGCTAGCAAATAGATATCGTTTAAAAATAATCAACTTGATATATACTATTTTTGAAAATTTAACAAAATTAACAAATTTTAATTAAAAGAATAGGACTTTTTGTAAATATTAAATATAATTTTAAGAGTCCGTATAATATAAACTAAACTAACAAAAATCATTTAAAATTAGCAATCTTGATAATATAATATTTTTGAAAATTGATATAAAATTTAAAATTTTGTTTGAAATAAATATAAACTTTTAAAATGTTGTTTGAAATAAATAAAATTTTATATTTATATTTCAAAGCTATAGGAATTTAAATCACATATGATTAAAAAGTTGAAGCTACATAATATTTTGTCACATAAAATTTAAAATATCAATAAAATATACCAAATCACAATTTAGTTTGATATTTAAAAATTTTAAGATTTCCAAAAATGTTTCCTACAAAATGAAGTAAAAATTAATATTCTAAGCTTATAAATAACTTTTTGATAATTTAAAACAAAAAAAATTAGACAACTTTAACATATAGACTCACGAAATTAGAACCTCTTCTATTCAATTGATTGACAACATAATAGCAAACAGACACAAGATAATAAAAAGTGTTGACCCTATAGTCAACCTATCAGTTCTTCAGACCTAAGAGAGCATCGTTCCAAAAACTGGTATCTGATTATACACTGGTTGTGTCTGCATAAACTGCTGG
Source organism: Brassica rapa (assembly GCF_000309985.2). NCBI lineage: Eukaryota > Viridiplantae > Streptophyta > Magnoliopsida > Brassicales > Brassicaceae > Brassica > Brassica rapa. The sequence goes on along the minus strand of NC_024801.2, from coordinate 22,691,625 downwards.
AAATTTGGGGTTTGTGTCTGCATCATCATCGGAGGAGGAAAAAGGGTGGGCATGAGAAGATCGACGTTGTTGCAGCCTTGTTCCCCAAGTAATAAATCCATGTAATTAGTACCGTAATTTTGATTACACTGAATCTGCGGCTGTTGTTCAAAGCTTGGAAGAGCAGAAGGGTTGGCTAATTGAGTGAGCGCACCATTCTCATGGTTAAACAACAAGATGGAGAATTTGCTTTGTGGATGATTCATCGTCGTGGTGGTGGTGGATACATCATCAACACAATTCTCGCTGCTACTACTCGGATAACTCAATAGTGATGATGCTTGATGATGATACACATTAATTAGCGAGGAATCATTAGAAGATAGATCCTGGGGTTGATCAAGATGAAGGCTTTCTTTGAGTGTCTGTAAGCAACTCTGCAATGAATCCTCAAGCTCTGACACTTCTTGGAAGAATTTGTTATCCCTTTTCCTCAAAGACTCTTTCTTGTCGCGGATCATCTTCTTGTATAGAAACCCTGAGAGGTTGTTTCTTTTCTTTCCCTTTTCTTCTTCGCTTAACATGCTGTATCGCGCTGCCATGGCTCTAACTTTGGCTTCCTCGTTCTCAGGCCAAGTCTTGACTAGGTTACCTTCGCGGTCGTACCAGATGATGCACACATCCACACCGCATAGCTCCGAGAGCTCGAACGCTTTCTTGAGAACCGTGGCCGCTCGTGCGTTGTACAAAGCAGACGAAGCTATCTTGAAGACTGTATCTTTTCTCACCAACAATTTGTTCATCTTCATTCTCGCGAACCTAATTAGGGTTTGGGACTGTAAACACTACTAATTAGGGAATCAATGCTGTAAGAAAGAAGAATGACGTTTATTACTAATTTTGAGAGTTCACTAACATATTATATAGGAATATACGAAAAAGGAAATTATAGAAAAACGAAACTACAACATCTTATAATTTCCCTTTTTAATTTCTCAAGTAGGTAAATTAAGAAAATATAGACGTTATGTTACTTGCGAGGGGTTGACACGTAAGCACACGGATTCACAGTGCTTTCTGGATCCTATTTTATTTACCGCGTTGAACAAAAAGAAAATTTACTGCGTTTTTATAAAGTAACTAAGATAGTGAAACCTATTAACTATTCTAGCAACTGAATTTATATCTCAGATATAAAAAAAATTGAAACCAAAAGCAGGTGTTATTGGATTATGTTTTTGTAAAGAGTTATGTAGATTTTAATTTCATAATAATTCTAATTTTATTCAATTATGACTTTTCAAATCTGTGTTAAGGACCATGAGGTCTTGTATTATTTGTTTATGAATTTATAATGGGTAGTTAAAAGTTCATAAAAATTTAAAATTATTAGATTCATTATTTTACATGCTAAAAATATGTAAGAAACTATTTATCTAGAATATTATATTTTTTGTCAACATGTAGAATATTATGTGATGAGAGTGTTAGATTGCCAGATCACATCCTTTATGTAATTTGAGAAACATTATATAGTATTTAAAATATGACATGTATCATTATTAAAATGTTTTTTAAAATACTTAAATAAATAATTTGGCCAATCTAAAAATTCAATATCATTTTATAAACTAACCATAAAAGTATTTATCAACGTAAAAAAGAAATAGTATTCATTTTTTCTTAAATAAAAAACCACATAATAAACTAATATGATTAAAGTATATATGGCGATTAATAATTTGAATATTAAAGATTTGATCTCGTTTGTGCATCATCTATCATTTTTGTTTAATTTTATATTATTAAAAATAAACATTCATATTAATTATATAATAAAAATTTAGATTTTCCATATGTGTTATCTTTTGAACTTTTTAAAACGACTATCAATTATTAAAACTGTCAAAAGTCTTACATTAAAAATTTGTAATTGAAAGTTTAATTTTTTGCTATAACAAGATACAAATAATCTTAAAATCATATGAGTAAGAAGTCCAATTTAATAGATATTTAAATTAATATGTATATATATATATTTTAGCATTTTTAAATTAAACTATATACTATATGAAAATACATAACTATTTTAATTTAAAATTTCCATTGAATAAGAATTAAGAACTTAATATTTTATATTTTAATTTCAAAATTTGTATTTGATATTTAAAATGATTATAAATTACCAAAAATGAACAAAATTATTATAAAATAATATGAGTAAAGTTTCATTTAATAGCCATAATAAAAATATAATATATATATATATATATATCTATTTTAATTCTAATGTAACTTATTTACATTCAATATAAATAGATAAAGTGATGTTTAAATTATTTACGATAAAATGATCGTAAATAAACAAGAATCATTTTCTGATTATGTGTACACATCAATTTAATTATATACGTAATAGTTATTAATAATTATTTAATATATATTATTATTTTATACTATTTAAAAACGCAAAATAAGTAATAATATATAAAAATAATTTGCACAAACAATAGTTATTAAGCTCTGGGTGCAAATCTTAGCCTAGTATATTTATTTCTTAAGGACCATATATTTTCCCAATGTAGAGCTCTGTGAAATGTGGATGAAAAGGCTGCAACTTGATCGCTCTTTCGACTTGCTGATAATTGGTGCTTAAACAGGTGTTAAACATGACATTCTTGAAACATAATACAAACATTCTTGAAACTTAATCGGAGCTTAGATTGTTTCTTAAATAAAATGCAAACTTGATTGCTAATAGATCTAGTTTTGAGGGTTATATTCATACTTCGTGAGTTGATTCTACGCATAATTTTGTTGATCGACCCCAAACCAGAGTGGTGAATGATACAAGGTTGAGGAAGACAAAGGAAGAGCAAGATACTTCTCCCAGTAGTTTTTCATTAGGTTAGAAGAACAACAAAGAAGGCTATATTTATTCATGATCATCACAAATTCAAAAGCATATAAATGTTATCCAAACTCAATTTTGGTCCATAACGGTGCAAAAAAATGTGAAGGAGAGTAGTAGGGAATTGATATTTGATTATTAGAAAGCCAAAAATACATGATCAGGCAAGAGTGTCCTCCTCTCTGGCTTTCCGCAGCAGCTCTGCTCTAACCCTCTTTACCTCCGCTTCCTTCTCCATTCTCTCTTGCTGCACATAAACATACATTATCACTACTTCATCAATGAGAGCTTAGCACCTAATCAAACTGCAAACACTAATCTAAGTGCAATCAGTGAAATCAAATCCAAGAAGAACAAATCATCGAGGTGTTTTCTTACCTCTCATCACTACCATTGTTTGTGCTTTCACATTAAAAAAGGTGACACATTGAAGTAAATAAATCAAACACAAGTTAAGGTTAGCTTCTTATCATCACATCTTACCTGATGAACTTTTCAAATACAATCTGATCTCAAATCAATCTAAGGATAATTAAATCAAATTATATAGCCTAGCGTTATACCTCAATCACAATAACTCGATATCGAATCATTTCATAGAAATGACGACCAAATTCAAGACAAAAGAGAGAGTGAGAGAGAGACGACTCGAGAAGAGAAAGAGAACCTTCTCGTCTTGGTGAAGAGCGATCCAGACATGAACTTTGTCCATGGACTGCCAGAAGGCGAAAGCAGCTAATGTCATCCCAAAGTATGTCAACACCTTCACCATCTTCTTCTCTTCGCCGCAATGTCCTTCCGCTGCTTTTTCGACAACAAGAGTCGCAGATCGGTCGGGAAGAAGCCCTGGATGTTGTTGGATGGTGTTACGGGGTAATGATCTACTGCGGAAAGATGCACCTAACTACTGTGTTAACTGAAAACTGAACCGGGGAACCGAACCAGATACGAATTGGATCTCGAATTTTTTTCAAGATATTAGCAACTTTTTAATATATTTTTTTTGCTAAAAAAGTTTTAATATTGTTATCTAAACCAAACTGAAAACCAAAATAATCAAATCAAAATTAAAATAAATTACATAAATAACAAAATGGTTCTTATACTTCTAAAACCGAAAAACTAAAGATCTAAAAAGCCTATTAAATAGTTGCAAAAAATATATTTAATTTTTGTTATATAAACCAAACATAAAAAAACAAATTTTAGTTACACATTTATTTTTGTTTAGTTTGGTTGTTTTTATTCTGTATATTAAAAATGATTTATGTTTTATACATAGCTTATCCTGCACGTCAGTTATATAATCCTTGCCCGTAACTATTTCAATGTAGAAATTTGTGATCATTAAAGAAAAAAGATATTTCAGTATACGTTAATTACAAAACATAAAATAAGAAATAACAAACAAACACAAACTAGTCTTTTGGAGAACACAACTGGAAAGTTCAGTTTACACATAAGAATAATACAGTAGTATAACTATGCTTAGGTATGCTTATTAGAGAGTGCAAGAGATGTGCTTAACGAGCACTTGGGGTGAATGAGTTTTCTTCGACCAAACTTTTCCGTGAGCCGTTCCTGATTGTGTGAAGTGAAGATATGTCCAATCACCAATCCACAAAACATACCAGGTCCATAAGCTATCACAGCTGCAACCCAACTAAACATTTGTTCCTCCTCCTCCTCTGAATATTCATCAGCTTGCTGTACTGTAGGACTCACGGCATGGAGCTGTCCGCAGATTTCTTCAAGGCCGTAGAGTCCAGAGTTTCCCAAGAATGAAGAACAATTTTGCCTTTCAAATTGCGTGCCACGAGGCACTGGACCTTGGAGAAGGTTATGGGAGAAGTTCATGTACGATAGAAATGCAAGATTACCAAGATCTTGTGGGATTTGACCTGATAGCTTATTACTCGAAAGATCTAACGTCTCAAGACTCGTCAAATTTGCCAAGGATCTTGGGATATCGCTTGTGAAAACATTATCTGACAAGTTCAGAAGACGCAATCCCTTCAAGAAACCAATGGATTCAGGGATTTCTCCAGATATTCCGTTACAAGAAAAATCAATGGCTCTGAAGTCTTGTCGGATTCGATCAAACCTTGTCTCTACTCCTTTATTAACCATTTCCATCGAGCGGTAGATTGATTCCGGGAATAACCCCATGTAACGAGAAACCTTAGTGGGATTCACCATGTAGTCATTTCCTTTGGTCAACGTAGTCATTTCACTCCAGTTTAGAAAATAGTGAGGTGGAAGAGTTCCGGTAAAGTTATTATGTGAAATATCAATCACTCTTAAACTCTGAAACCCAATGGACGTACGAGGAAGATACAACGGTCCATAGAACTGGTTTGATCTGAGGCTGAGAACGTTTAATAACGGTAGAGATCCCAACCAAGATGGAAACTCGTCCTTGATTCTGTTGCTTGCCACATTCACAAGTTGTAGAGCTTTGCAGTTGATTAACGACTTTGGAAACTCTCCCTCTAGCTGGTTGAGACCAACGTCGATTGATCGTAACTTGGTAGCATCACCAAATATATCTGGAAGAGCTCCACTGAAACTATTGTTGCGTAGACTCATGTCCAAAAGAGAAACAATAGATTTCCTTAAACATGTCGGAATAGAGCCGTTGAAGTGATTGTTAGACAAATCTAATAAACTTAATCCTTTGAGATTGCAGATCCAATTAGGCAATGGACCGTGGAATGAATTGGAACTCAGATCCAACACTTGGACGTCCAATGTCTCTTGTGAAGGAGTTTCAAAACTGTTGAAAGAGTTGTGACAAATCATCATCGTCGACAATCTCCATAAGAAACCTGGTACTTCACCTTCCAACTTGTTTTTGGAAAGATGTAGATCCGTGAGGTTGACTAACTTTGATAAAGATCTAGGGATGGACCCTGTGAAGTTGTTATGGCTAAGATATAACCGTCTGAGGTTGAGAAATTTAGATATGGATTCCGGGATTGGGCCATTGAATCTATTATGATCAAGATTTAAAAACTGAAGCTCAGATGAAGAAGTGTTCACAAACTCTATAGGTCCAGTGAATTGGTTTCCACCCAAATCAACAGATTGTAACGAACGGATGGAGAACAAAGTTTTAGGGAAAGGCCCGAGAAATGAGTTGTTGTTAAGGGAAATAACTCTTAGCTCATGTAGGTTTCCGAGAGAAGTTGGAACTGCACCTACCAAATAATTGGCTGAAAGGTCAAGCGTTGTGAGATGAGAAAGGTTTTTTAGTGAAGAAGGAATCTCACCATGGAGATTGCAATTGCTAAGGTTTAGGTGATGAAGATATTGGAGTTTAAAAAGGCTACTATTAGTTTTCAAAGAGCTGTTGAGAGGTGTTTCATGAAGGTTGAGAGATATCACCTGACCAGATTTATTATCGCATGTGACACCACTCCAAAGACAGCAATCACTGCTCTTATTCCACGAACTTAGGTTTGACTCATCAGTTGGAAACTCGTCTCTGAATCCCAGAAGAGCATCTCTCTGGTTGTGGCGGCAAAAGTGGAGCGTAGGAGAAGCAAGGATGTGTATTAGGAGTGAGAAATAGATGGCAACGATACCAAAAAAGCAATAACAATGGCCTTGGATCATCGTATCAGTTTTTAAAAAAAATAAGTCTGTGTTGTACGTAATGGGTTTATGGTGTATGGCTTCACTAGTTTTATTTAAGTAGAAGAAGAGAAAAAAAAACTCATTAATGGGGCTTAGCAAGTCTTACATCAACTCGTCGGTTTGGTTGACTTCTACGAGTCTTCCGTTCCCTCACATCGAAGAATTGGACCACTTGTCTCAAAAGTCTTCGCATAAACCATTACCATTCAATCCTGTCCAAAATATCTCTTAACGATATAGATGAGAATTCATCTTTTTTTTTAATTCGATATTATGGTTGGCTATTTGGATAACTATACAAAAACAAAACAAAATTTTGTACCTCAGAAAACGTCATGAAGAGTATTTACCAAAATGATCAACTTCAGTTTTCTTTGACATTTGAACAAACAGTTTGTATTTATGCGAACCATTCACAAAAATCTCAACAGATGTGCCACCAATATAGTCAAACAAAATTAGTTGACAATAAAGTCAAACAAACACATAACCATCAAACTGTTTTCAAATATTCGAGAGTATGTATTTTAATTATAAAAACTAAATAACAAAATATAATAAATTTAGCATATCTCATATTTTTACTGATTGCTACGTTACGAATAACTGTTTTCTCTCTCGGCCTTGAGGCGATTCCATCAACACCACCCTCTAAAAGGCATCTTTTGTTAGATTCTCTTACTGATTAATATGTATATCGCCTGTGGGAGAAGCAAGAGTTATGTATGAAAAGAAGAAGGTATAAGGATGAAGTTTCCGTATTACATTTTTTAAGCAAAAATATATTGAATACCACCATGCACGTTTATTACAAAAACAAAACCATTAAATAGAAAAGTTACAAACACAAACTAGTCTTTTGGAGAACACATCTGGGAAAAGACAGTATAAGTACCACCAGTAAGTTGGACAAGATATGTCTTACAAATGTTTATTAGATATACTGCAGGAGATGGGCTTATCGTGCACTTGGGGTGAATCTGAGTTTTCATCCACCTAACTTTTGGGGAACCATTCCTGATTGTGTGAAGTGAAGATATGTCCAATTACCAATCCACATAATACACCAGGTCCATAGGCTATTGCAGCTGCCACCCAATTGATCATTCGTTCTTCTGGCTCTGAGTATTTCTCGGCTTGCTGTGATGTAGGACTCGGGACATGTCTTTCTCCACATATTTCTTCGAGGCCATAGAGTCCAGGGTTGTCCAAGAATGAAGAACATTTCTGTCTTTGAAACTGTGTGCTACGTGGAACTGGACCTTGGAGAAGATTATGGGAAAAGTTCACGTATGAAAGAAAAGATAGTTTACTAAAATCTTGAGGGATTTGACCTGACAACTTATTACTCGAGAGGTCTAACGCCTCGAGGTCTGTCAAATTTGCCAAGGATTGTGGGATATCGCTTGTGAAGGCGTTACCTGACAAGTTTTCAAAGAGCTATTTAGAGATGTGTCGTGAAGGTCGAGGGATATCACCTGGCCAGATTTATCGTTGCATGTGACACCATTCCAAAGACAGCAATCACTGCTCTTGTTCCACGAGCTTAGGTTTGAGTCATCAGTCGGTGGAAACTCGTGTCTGAATTCCAGGAGAGCATCCTTCTGGTCGTTGCGGCAATTAAAGTGGAGCGTGGGAGAAGCAAGGGCGCGAATTAGTAGTGAAAAATATATGGTAACGATACCACAAAAGAAATAACAATGGTTTCGGATCATCGTATCTTTCTTTTTTAAGTTTGTGTTGTAAGTAATGGTGTAACATCCCGAGTTGTGATATGTGAAAAGGTTTAAGAGAATTGATTTAGCTACCTATGTCACCAAAGTTGACTTACCTTTTCCGGAACACATCCTGAAAGAACTCCAGAGTTAAGCGTACTTGAGCTGGAGTAGTGGAAGGATGGGTGACCTATCGGGAAGTGATTCGTGATAGCGTGCGAGTGAGGCCAAAGCATGGGAAAAGGTCGGGTGGTGATTGCAGGGTCAGTAAACAATGATTTCGAGCCTTTGGAAAATTAACGGACCGACCGTCAGACGGGATGGGGCCCACGGGCCGAGAGAGCGGGCGTGGATAGTCCATTAGCCGTGGGCGGGTCGGGGCGTTACAAATGGGTTGTATGATGTCTGCTTCACTGATTCTCTTTTAAGTAGAAGAAGAAGAAGGGAAAAAAAAACTCTTTAGTTTGGCTGTGGCTTATCAAATCTTGCGTCAACTCGTCGGGTTCGGTTGACTTCTCTTAATCTTCCACTCCCTATCGTCAAAGAATTGGACCACTTGTCTCAAAAGTCTCCTCATAATAATTTCATAAACCACTACCACCATTTTCCTATGCAAATTATCTCTTAAACATATATTTGAAGTTTATATTATTTTTTCGATATTATCGTTGGCTATATGAATACCAAATATTTTTTTTGAGATATAAAATAAGTTTAAAACTGAAATACCCCACAACCAAGTAGAATGACCACAAATGTTTTTGAGATAGAAAATAGTTTAGTTCCATACTCGATAAGAACTAATTCGAAAATTCAAATATCAAGATCTAAATGGTAAAATAAAAAAAAAATGATAATTTAGTCCATAAAAAGTAAAAAAAAAACTAACATTTATATATTTTAAAATAATTTAAATTCATATATGAAAATTTATGTACTTGTATTATTCTTGTTTTAGGTGACATCAGTTTTGAACTTCAGTAGATGTGTTGTATCATGTGTGATCCTTTTCTCTTATGATTTTGTGTTTTAGCAGGACTAGGCTGTTTGAGCAGTTACTGAATCATTTGATAAATATGAAGTTTGAGTTAGCTTTTCGAATACTCAGAAAGAATCTCTCCATTTGTTGTTTTTAGAAATCGCATTTACATATGGATGGACCTTGGCTATTCGTCAGCTTTCTTAAAATCGTCAATTTCAATTTCTAAAAGCAGGATTATAGTCACCTAGTTTATTTGCAAAAAATCATTTCAGCTAATGCAGAAAGTCATCATGGATAATTCAGTCGTCGACTAGGTTTCGGTTCAATTGAATTTCTGTTTGGTTTAGTTTGGTTTTATCCAGTGATCCACCTGCGGACACGACACCGTTTCAGAGTTACTAACTTCTGTCTACTTCGCAATCTCAATTATCATTGCATCGTCTTCCTCCTCGCAAGAGTTTCAGTCTCAGCCACAAGTAACTAACTCCACTCCACTCTCATCTCCCCGTAGTGATGCTTCTTTCCGCAATCGCTTCTCAGACACTCCTCTCATCAAACCCCAATCTCCTCTTCCCCAACCCAATCCCAAGCCCTAGACCTTCAACTCCATCTCTCAAACTCCCCAATGCCTCCTCCTCCTCCTCATCACCATCATCATCTTCAATCTTCACTCTCCCCACGCGCGGTCTCCGCTACGTGAACCAAACAGTCTCCGACGGAGCTTCCGAATCCGGAGGCTGCGTCGGAGGAGAGACCACGGTAACCTCCGCCTCCGCCATCGCCTCCGCGATACGTGGAGCCTCGACGACTCCGGTGGAGTTCACGCAGATGATCGAGAAGGACAAGATCATCTTGCCGAGTCCGGATTTTCAGCGGCTTTGCCTCGAGCAGTTGGATCTCTTTCGTAGAATCGTTGATCCTAACGCTGTCCTCTCCGTGCGTCTCTCTCTCTATTTTCTTCTTATTTAATTCATTAAAAAAAAGATTACAAAGTTTTTATTAATCTTTTTTTTTTCTATTGGTATTTAAGGTATATGTAAGACCAGCTGGTAGCTACGTGATGGATCGCTTGGAGCTTCGTCGCGTCACGTGTTATCCAAGTGTTAATGGCGGTGACGTTGTGATCTTGGTTGGCAACTTTGGTATCCCTGCTGGTTTGCGTGCCGCTGAAGCTTCCCTTTCTAGTCAACAAGTATGTGTTCTTGTTTTCTTAATGACCTGGATCTTCCGGGTGTATGGAAGGTCCAGGCTAATTTCCAAGGGTAGATGTAGTCCACGGATAGATTTTCTCTCCGGATATTTAAACGAGGCCTAAAGCATAGCTTCACATCCGCGTAGCTTCGAACCTGGGTTTTCCTGAAGCCCGCTTACCACTAGACCACCCCCATGTAGTTTCGTGTGTTCTTGTTTCTCTGTAAATTTGTGTAAAGATTGTTTTTTTTAACATGATATAGGTTGAAGTTGTTAGCAAGCATAGAGCTGCAGTGTTTCCAATGGTGAAGCACCCGTTTGTTGTTGGTTTCTTGGTTGCTGAGTTACCTTTAGAAGCAGAAGAGGTGTTGGAAGAGGAGGATGAGGAGGAGGAGGAGGGCGGTTTTAAGCATTTTCCTTCGCCTGAGGAAGCTTATACTTTGCCTGGTTCAGCTACTAATGCGAAACCACCTAAAGTTAAACTTCCTTCTGTTAAGGTTTTCACTGCAGAGCAGAGATCATATGCTATTAATATTTCGCGGACTCTTGCTATGGCTTATGTCATGGATCAGGTTGTTCTTACACTCCTTGGGGATTTTTCTGATGTTGCTTGTTTGTCTTGTCCTAATTGTTCTTTTTTAATTTGTGTGTTTAGAAAACAATGTTACTTCAGCAGTCATCTTGGCAAACCAACGTGAGGATGAGTAAGCTAGTGGAGCAGGTACGTGTGCCACCAGGCCCACCGCACACAGTGATCTTTATGTTAGCGTCTCTGTTTAGTTTACATTGAGATTTTTTTTCTTCCGGGTTTTTTGGCAGATCCGTGGTCCGCTCTCTACCATCAGGACATTAAGTAAAATGCTCTCAACTCACACACAGAGAAGTCAGGTCCTTGCACTAGAACATTCAACGAGAAGTGTAATTTCTCCCTTGGTCTTTGCATTGTAGGACTGACTTTGGTTTTTCTTTGGTACCGTGTAGATTTCACATGATATTGTGGAAGACTTAATAGTTCAAGGCGAACAAATAAGAGACACCCTTCAAGAACTTCAGGATGCAGTTCACTTGACAAAGGTGTTGTTGATTTTTTTGGTACCCATTGTCGGTTCATTTTTTGTTATGTATTCATCATAACCATTTGGTTTTACAGGCTAATATAGTCCGCCACAACGAGGAGGCCTTGAAGAAAATAAACAAAACAAATAATGAAACAATGAGATCAAATTATTCCGGTGACTATGAACAAAAGGACCCCATTGACGGGTCACAACTCTCAAGTACACGCCTCTCACTAGGTTCTGGATCTGATGATTCAGAAATGCCTATGCCTCCTCTGGCACTGGCACCTCTACAAACGCATAGCATAAGGTATAAACTTCAGAGAACATTTTGTTAATAGCGTTTGGGAGGGCTTGCTTATTTCTTTCATTTATGTCAGGAAGACCGTGCGACATCTCTAGCGTCCTTTTAGATATGGTCGACACTGTGAGACCACTCGCCCTTACTCAGCAAAGAGTGGTGGAGCTAGGTGAAAACTCGGCTTCCCATCAAGTTGCTGTTGAAGAGCCGGCTTTGAGGCAGGCTCTGAGTAACCTCATTGAAGGTGCACTGTTGCGCACTCATGTTGGAGGAAAAGTTGAAATCTTGTCGACCAGAGCTCCTGCTGGCGGTAGTCTTGTAGTAATCGATGACGATGGTCCTGATATGCGCTATATGGTAAAACAAGACTAAACTCATCTTATGATTCTATTAGTCACCCTATTGGTTATTAACATGAAAGTGTTAACATCGATGCAGACGCAAATGCATTCGCTGACACCATTTGGAGCAGAACTCTTGTCGGAGAACATGGTTGAAGACAATATGACATGGAACTTTGTGGCGGGGTTAACCGTGGCACGAGAGATCCTGGAGAGTTACGGATGCGTGATCAGGGTTATCTCACCTCGCATCCCTGATGCAGCCATAGGAGGTGGCGGTACTCGTGTAGAGATATGGATTCCTACCTTCACGGCGGCAGTACCTGAAGCTAATGAAGCATAGATTTCATTTCCATCTCTTTATGCCTTGTTAATTTATTAGCCTCGTGTATTTGCTTTGCCTATGTGTGGTGAAGCCAATGTATAGTAAGTTATCATTGATCAGCGTGTAATAACAACTTAATATGTACATAACCCAAAGAGTCTTGTCTACATAGTTAGACATATTGTATTGTAACGTAAATATTTAGCTCTTTGTGACAAAAATAGTTATTACAATAAGTAATTTAGTAGTATAACGAGAAACACAGCTTTACCATTTGTATTGCCAAACGAAATTTATAAATCTTGAATGTGAAAATTGCTAGAGGCAAAATGGTACGTACTTCTTTCAGTTGTGTAGCTTGTGTTCCGTATTTGAATACAAAATAAAATTTTACTTTCTTTCAAATATCAAGTGAAAAAGCCTTTAGAATCTTTTTTTTTTTTTGTAACAAAAAGCCTTTAGAATATAGTTTCAGCTTTTATCACTAATAAGCTAGTCAAGACTCAAAACTAAATCTCAATTTTGATCTTAATATTCCAACTGCATATTAATAGATATTGCATTTACAGAAATTTTGTGTAGAATGGCAATGATACTAACATAAATCATTATGTAAGCAATAATATTTTTTTATTATTCCTCTATATAAAGAAAAGATCCGAACACAGTCACAATTCATCGTAAGTTTACTTAGGGACGAAGAGAACACATTTCCAATCTCAATCTCAAATTCTCAATCTCAGATTCTCAATCTCATTTTGTTGTTTTTTTTTTCAAAAAGTCTGAACTCCTGACAATTCAAATATTGAAAACTCCGACATACGAATTGTGGATATTTTTTCTTCCAACAAGTAGATAGCGATCGAAAGTATAATGAAAATTTCCTTAATTATTTTTGACTTATTTATAATATTCAATCGTAAATATATAATTTTAAATTCAATATTATTGAGTTGACAGAGAAACTCAATTATTATTGGTATATTTTAACGTTTTAATAATAAAACTACTCCATTAAAAATCCTAACAAAATCTTTCAATTAATGTTTTAACAAATAAAATTTTCAAGTTAAATCTATACATTTATAATGATAGTTTAGATGGAAAGAAACTAACAATATTCTTAAAATAATTGATTTTTTGTGATTTATTTTTTGAGAAGTTTTATAACTAAAAATCTTTTTAACCTCATTTATTCGGTCTCTAATCTCACCGTGTTTTATGTGTCCAAAAATTTTATCAGACCTGAGATTTCAGATGATTAATCGGTAATAAAACAAGGACATCAACAAGTAAAGTAAAGAACTCGTATTAAAGAAAGTGGACTCATCAGTTTGGTAAGAAATCAACATTTATTTATTGAAAGTTTGGCAACTCTCTCTTTCTTTTTCTTGTGGACAAAAACTAGATGGAAATGTAAATTCATAGTTTGGCAACCCATATTAGTCAAACTAAATTGGTCTTTAAATCCCGGAAAATATAGCAATGCCATAAATTCCAATCTCTCATATTACACACAACAATTGTGCTCAAAATAAAGGCCTTTCTTATTAATCAACCAATTCATACAAATATCTTCAAGGTTAGAAATAATAATTTCATTCACCATCTGTAACAATGTTTTGTTTTGTTGCTTTCTTCTAGCAAAATCTTATCCTATTTAAACCGGTAAAATTCTGGCGTGATTTTCGGAAGATCTAGCTTTCCTGTAATTCACATCTTGTTTTTTTTTTTTTTGAAAACTGAAATTTGTAGCTTTTGTTTACACAGATATCAAACAGTTCGTAGTACGGTTGTGCGTGTCGTGTCGGTCCTTTAAATCGTCGTGCTTACTTTTACGCGCATTTGAGTTTAAGCCAATCAAATCGGGACACTTCTTCGCCAAAAAGTAAACCCTGTCGTTTGGAATTTCAGTTCTAATTTGAAAACATTTAATTTTAAAATAAAAAACCTGAATCAGCTTTTTAGTTTCTTTTTCGGTTGTTCTCCCGCACCTAAAATAAACACAAGAAGAAAAAACTCATTTGGGTCACCGAACCAAAACCTACGCTGCTTTTGAATTTTCTCAGGTCGACGAAAACGAAGGCACTATTGATAAGCGGTTTTGAGAAATTGTTAAATATTACCTCCTTTTTTAATTCAAAACGCAATTTCCCCTCTTCTCTTCACGTTTTTTTTTCGGGCGATCACGGGGGTTTTAGCACCTCTTCCTTTGATTTCTGTGCCAAGAGATTTTGCATGTGAGAAGAAGCTATATTGTTTCGTGCTCGCGTGATCTCTTTCGTGCTTTTGATTCAACCAGGTTCTTTTCGATTTTAAAGTTTATATTTTATTATTTTTATTTCTTGTTCAGCCGTAATAAATCGCCCAGAAAATTTGAGGAATTTAACCTATCGGTTTGGGTAACGTTTGTTGTGTTTCTCTAGCCTATGCTCTGAAATTGATTTTGATATTCGTGTTTCTTGAAGAACCTCTCAACATTATTTTACGGCTAGTATTCTGTAAACCAAAGTTGATACACCCTGAACATGAGCTGTCTTATTTTTATTTTCTTGTCTTGCAATCTAAGCAATGTGTTCTGTTTTTACTTTTGTAAGACGACTTTGTAGTTTAAGGTTTTGTTTATGCGTTTGTCAAAGGGGAAGCACGTGATTTTCTGGCTTGTTTCCTAGCATTTTGCTTGCAATTGTGATCATCGACTGGAGAATTATCTCATATAAGTAAACGTCTCTGTGTTTTGACTTTTATTAGGTTTATTTTTCTCATTTAGGTGTCGGTCAATAGTTTGGTATTGAAGCCTTTTTCACAATGGTTGGTTTAGAAGCATTATATTGTATTCATCTGTGTAGGTTCTAAGATAATGACTTTACTTTATTGACCATTTTAAAAAAGTGTGGTTGATGACCAAATCTGACATATAAAAGGGTCCAATCCTAGTCTGTTTAACCATGTGTGTATTTCTTCAAAAACCTCATTTCTGCTGCTTTAGACCACAACTCACGGTGTTAACAATATCAGGTTCCTGGCTTCTTCACTGTCAGGAGGCCTGAGAGGAACCCAGTGACTTACTCCTGCATCTACAATCACAAGTTTGTAGAAGATATGGGTATCTTTTCACGGAGGTAATCATCTCGTTTCTTTGAAGGGGCCTATGTGATGCATTCAGGGAGGTGCATAGAAGCTTTAGTCAACTTTTTGTTCTTGTTTTTTCCAGTTCGATTAGTAGGAAATCAAAAGATGGAATGAAAATCATTGCAACTGCATTTTTCGGAGTAATGTTCGGATTTCTGATTGGAATATCTTTTCCATCATTATCAATCACTAAGGTTTGTAGCATCAAAACCTTATTTATTTATGCTTGTGTTTTATTATTACATATTTCCATTGTTTATCTTAGGAAGATTTTGTTCTCACATTTCAGGTGAGTCTCCCAACAAACTTTCTTCCTTCAAACGGTATCTCATATATAGAGGAAAAGGGTTCCACAATTGCAACTCCAGATAGTCATAAATCTTGGTCATCATCAAAGAGTAACGACAGCAGCTCATCTGGTCCAGTTGACAAATCAAAGGCATGTTTCCACTCTTTTATTTATTATGTCTTTCAATGTTTTGGAACTTTTAACATTATTTTTACAAGTTTGGTATACCCCCCTACCCATTCATACTTCAATATGCAAAAAAATAAGACTCTAAGGTCTCCCCAATGATGTAAAACATGTTTGAGTATTCTTACATATGTCTGATTAGTGCTGGTCTCAAAGATATGTGTTGATGGATTAGTTGAGGTACCAAATTAACAGATAAATTATTTGTGGTTTTACATTGTTTTGTCATTTAGATTTCACCTTGCCAAACATAAATAACCAATATACTAATTACATGTGTTTGTTAACCTTTTCTTTCTGTGTTTTTTTAATTAGTTGTGCTGGATTGGATACACAGTTTTAAGTTCATATTTTCATGTTTCATATCTGGAATTGTTTGCAGATATGGGTTCCTTCAAATCCTCGTGGCGCTGAAAGATTGCCACCGGGTATGATTGCAGCTGAATCAGACTTCTATTTGCGCAGATTATGGGGCTTACCGCATGAGGTATATGCTCAAACCATGCTTTATATTTTCATTTAAGTTTTAGTATCATCACACCATTAGTTTTAGCTGCAGTTCAGTATTGATATTACTGAAAGTTAATTAATGATCAGATAAATATTATGTTTTATTTGGCTCTTTTTGCTTCTTCAGGATTTGACCAGCCAACCAAGATACCTCGTGACGTTTACTGTGGGTATAAATCAGAAGGAAAACATCGATGCTTGTGTCAAGAAGGTTAGTCCATTCCCTATGTTTGATGCTTTGCCGTTTAATACCACGTCATATATGATTCATTGTCTTCTCAACAGTTTTCAGAGAACTTCACTATTGTCTTGTTTCATTATGACGGCCGGGTAACTGAATGGGATGAGTTTGAATGGTCCAAGACTGCTATACACATTAGTGTGCGAAAGCAAACAAAATGGTATCAAACTCTTTTTCAATTCTTTATGGTAGAGAATAACTCTAGTGATGTTTATGACTATTGACTCTCATGGTATAATATGTTAGGTGGTATGCAAAGAGGTTTTTGCACCCTGATATTGTAGCAAGATATGATTATATATTCATCTGGGACGAAGACCTTGGGGTTGAACATTTTAATGCAGAAGAGTAAGTTCTTATTTTACCTTTGCACTGGCTTCTGTCTCTTTTGTCTTGTTTCTCATTTGCAAAGACATCATAATCTTGACTATATTCTTCAGGTACATAAAGCTTGTGAAGAAGCATGGCCTGGAGATTTCCCAACCTGGTTTGGAACCAAACAAGGGGTTGACATGGCAGATGACAAAGAGAAGAGGAGATCTTGAAGTCCACAAGTATGATCTAACAAAAAGATTCTGGGTATGTTTAGTTTTCTGCATAAGGATCTTTACTAAATTTTGGGCTTTGAATATTAACAGGATAACAGAAGAAAAACCTGGATGGTGCTCAGATCCTCATCTCCCTCCATGTGCTGGGTACGTTGAAACCTATCTCTATGCCTTTTATGAGTTGGTTTTTCTCTGTAACATGAACTGAGCAGTATCAATGTTTTTGTGTTAATGACAAATGCAGATTCGTGGAGATCATGGCTCCTGTATTTTCAAGAGACGCCTGGCGATGCGTGTGGCACATGATCCAGGTTCCTTATTTCATTATCTGTTTCTTCATTCATCTTCCCTTTAGATCTCTCTTTCTGTCAGTCTTACTTATATGCATTTACCTAAACCGTTATAAAACAGAATGATTTGGTTCACGGTTGGGGACTTGACTTTGCACTCAGAAGATGTGTTGAGGTATGAAAGGGACACTTGAAGATTGCTTTATTTGTCACGTAAAAGACAAATTTGTTTTAGTTATCGCGTTTGTTGTATGACGAAACTTTGTATAAATGCAGCCTGCACATGAGAAAATAGGTGTAGTAGATTCTCAGTGGGTCGTTCATCAAACCGTCCCTTCCCTTGGCAGCCAAGTAAACTCTCTCTCAGTGTCCCTCCTCTTCTTGATGTGTCATTAACTTGTTCGCTCAAACTCTGTTTCTCTTTTGCTTGCTGTAGGGTGAGGCAACAGACGGGAAAGCGCCATGGCAAGGGGTAACAAACATTTAAACCTCTATATCGTGTTGAGAAACGCATAACTTGTGCAACAAGCGACTTGAATATGTGTGTGTGTGTGTGTTTGCAGGTTAGGGACAGATGCAAAAAGGAATGGACCATGTTCCAGAGTAGAATGGCTAACGCAGAGAAGGATTATTTCAAGTCCTTACAAGTTGAAGGCTCCTCTAATTCAACAGCAACAACCATTTGATAGGAGAGTTGTTAAGTAGCCAGACCGTGACGCTGACAGATTCAGTTCACAAACGATCTTGCATTTACATATAGAGTTTGTATATGTTAATGTAGTGGATACTCCATCTCTTGTTAGCCTACAACAAAATATTCCATCAAATAAACAAAAATGATGCACAATATCACAATATTGATCAATTATCCATCCCAAATCGCTGGTCTAAGCAAATGAGTAAGTTAAAATGATTAAATTAAAATGAGAATTAATTAAAATGAGTTTCTCAAACAAAATAATAATAATACTAAGATTTGAACACAAATTGATTAAATTAATAAGTTCTCTAAAAATGGATTGATTAATGATAGACAAGTAGATTGTTGTTAAAAGAAAAAAAAGACAAGTAGATTATGGAGTTTTCATGGTAAACGACCAAATCATGCTTAAAGTATTGCCATATATTCAATGTATAAATCAAAATTACTACTCTGCAAATACATGCTTATACATTCAAAAATTTTATATATCATATTTCTGTTAAAACATACATCATTTGCCACAATATCTAATTTTGCTAACATAGACGTCACATCATTAAATTTATATCTAATTTTGCTAACATAGACGTCATATCATTAATTTGCTTTGCTGAGTGAATGTTACATATACAATAATATACTTTTAAGAAAAATAGTTAAAAACAATAAGGTTGAAAATTACAAATAAGATATAACTCTTATATAAGATACAAAGATCTTTATTTTAATTTATTTCCTATTTAATTTTATTTATATAAATCATTAGATTTTTAAACTTTTCATTTTATAAACGGTTATTTTTGTTTTATTTTTATTTTTATATTGTATATGTGGTATCCATGTCATCAAAGTTCGATAAAATAATATTCATGTCAGAAAATAAAATAATGTGGTGGATGATATATGATTTTGCCAAAATTTTAACAAAATATATGATATTTGAACTTTTTATTTGGGTATGTATTTACAAAATAGTATATTTGATGTATACATCTAACAAATTATAATATTTTGGACATAATTTGGTAGTCTACTCAGAATTTTTGTGGGTTTATCAAGGTTTCTCATCTGAGTACCTTTTCACTATATTTTTAATCATAAGATATTCATATTAAATATCTTCAATGAGATGCTCCTCTGTGATTTATATTATGGTTAACATTAGTGTTGGAAGTAAGTGTTTAAATCGATCATGAAAACATGACAAATAAACAAAATTATCTAATATCATAGAGGAAATGACAAATAATCAAAATCACTTCTTAAATATTAGTATAGATAGATTCGATCATGAAAAAAAAAACAATGAAAAAGATGCATGACAGACACCAACAAGATCATTAGCAAAGCCATGACTTAAGCAACTCAAAAAAAAGTATTTATTGAGCTACTTCATGAATTCCTCGACAAGGCGAACATTTTAAAAAATTAAGTATTGACGTTAGTTATCAAGTTCTCACCTTTTGTTCATAATTGTGGTCGAGGATTTAACAATAACAAATATGGGTACATGTCATGTTTGCTACCAGACTGAACGGATATTATAGCGATTATATTTTCTTCCATGTTTTTTTTTACTTTTTTTATCATGGAATCAAGTATAAAATTCTACATTTTGTCGATCATATTTTGTAACTTCAACTTTCATTTCGTAGAATGATGTTAACATTCTTAGGAAAAAAAAAGTATTGGTACACATGATCAACTAAAGGGAAACCTAAAAACATAAATGATTTTGAAATGGTCGGCTACATGGCTTTAGAGGATAGTTGATAAGGTAAATATTCCAAAGGCAAAAAAGACCGCTAAACGAGAGTACCAGTTGGTTATTCGAGGCACTAGATGCCTTCATGAATTGATCAAAATGGCGTGTTTTGACCGCAACTAATATAGAACATAGGAAAATACGTGCGGATATGTTTCAATCTATGGGCATCATTAATGCGGGTTTTTTAGAGTGGATTTCTTAACGATACGTTTTCGTAATATTTAACTAAAAAAACTAAGAAGTGTCTAAGATATAAAAACGTCTCTTAGTTTATTTAGTTAAAAACTAAAAAAATGTATCTTATATTACATTAATAACCTCATTCTAAAAAACATGCATTAATCATGCTCTAAAGCCTATATCCGTTGTGGAATTTTTTCTATCAATCATGTTGATGAAAATTGCATCCAATGCTTGCAATGATGGAAGAGCCATCATTAGACCACATTACCTTTTGGGTTGGTGTTTGATGCATCTGATTTGTGAAAACTTCATTAGAGCATCTCTAAAAGACACTCTATAACTTCAAATATGAAGTTTTTTACTCTATAAAAAGAAACTTCTTTGAGAAGTGAAACTCTATATTTGAAATTTCACTACTCAAAACTTCAAATTTGAAATTTCATATTTTTATTTGCTTTTGGTTCCTATAATCACACATCGCCTTTATGATTCATAAATATTTTCTTATTTCTTGTTTTAATCCTTAAAAAAATTATTTCTCATAAATATTTTAAATTTCGCTTACAGATTTTAAATTTTACACATAAAATTAAATAAAACTTTAAAATAAGATTTAAAATATTTTAAGCTAGATTTAGACAACAATAATATACAAAAAAAAACTTTTAAAAAAGATTTTACAAATTACACAAAGACATAACCATTACACAAATTTAAATATTATAACAACACTAATAGTTAGGTAAGTTTGATCCAGAACCTTCAAATTTTCAAATATTGTCCAAATATTTTTGTGTAACTGAAGATGATTGTTGTTGTTGTTTTTGATGTCTTTTTTGTACAATTATTTCTTGTTCATATCGAATATATTCACGAGTATTAATATCATCAAAAAAATTAGTCTTTTAAAAATATTTTATGTTTCTCTTTTACTTTCTTATTCCGATCTAATGTATTTACAAGTATCAGTACTACCCGATTTCAATAATTTTTTGCTTATAATCTACAAAGTAAAAACGAGGAGAACTATTTTTACTTCGAAATGCACTAATAGATCATATATGCATTACGAAAATCATTTTATGAAAGAATATGCTATTTTGTTTGAAGTTTAATATTAATTAAGTTATTTTTATTTAAATTTTTATATAATAGAATATTTTATTAATTAATATTTTTTTAATATATTTATATATGTGCTAGTTATTTTTAAAAGTTTTATGAATTCAAATTATTTATGACAAATATAAAGATCATATTATAAAATATAAATACTTGAAGTTGAGTTTGAAGTTTTGTTTTTGGAGAAAAACACTTTTAAACTTTAAATATAGACTTTTGGAAATTATAAAATAGAGTTCTTTTTCGGAGATGCTCTTAGTTGAGATATGTTTGAACATCACCAACCATTTTCATAACATTACCATGATTGTTATACAAACTCATCTATTGGGATCAGAGGGTATATAAATTATGATGAAGGAAAAAAATGGAATTCGAGGTAAATAGGTTCCCGCCGGAAAAGGAATTTGAGGCCAAACATATTTCAACAATTTTTTAAAATTTGAAGTTTGACCCAAAAAGTTAAAATTTTGGCTTTTACCAGAAGAAAAAAGTTCAAATTTTTGGTCATGAAACGAAAACATTTTATTTAAGTCAAGCAACAACAACAACACCCCCTAACAATCATAAGTTCATGAAACGAAAACATTTTTTATTAAGAGTCCAAGCGTTTGGTTTTGGTACGTTACTGAAACATCACACACATACATCTTATAAAATTATTATTTCGGAAATATAATCATTACTTTCTTATTTGAACCGGCAGAGTATTGTGGTGCACTTAGAGTCCCTTACTCCCCCACCCGACCTTGTGGTGGCCGCCGGTGCTCTTGCTCATTCGCCAGTTCTCCGAAGCCTTCACCATTACTGTACGGCCACTACCACTTCCATGGTTGGGGTTCATGTAGACATGATGTGGTGGAATCTGAGGACCCATAAGCCTGTCCTGGTGCTTCATCCCGTGCGCCCCGTGCTGCTGCATACCGTGCCCACCGTGCCCATCGTGGTGCTGCATCCCGTGCCCATCGTGGTGCTGCATTCCGTGCCCACCATGCTGCTGCATCCCGTGCCCACCGTGTTGTGGCATCCCATGCCCACCATGCTGCTGCATGCCGTGACCACCGTGCTGCTGCATCCCGTGCCCGCCATGGTATCCATCTTCATGCCTTCCCTGCCATCCATTACCCATCTTTCCCTTCAAAATCATCATTAACCAGATAACTAGCGGTGAGAAACCATATAAGAAAAGTTCTAAATCAGTATCTTAGGGTGGACAATTAGTGCATTTGCATACTGCTTACCATGTCACAACAAATCCCAAGATATATACATATAAAATTACTGAACAAAATTCAGCATCCTAGGGGTCGATTGGACGGGGTTAACAGCCAACATTTCTTTCTATAGCTTAAATATGAACCAATCCTTCTCTAACTTTTTAAAGTTCAGTATTTAGTGCTTTGAAAATCGTTAAAGTAATTATATACCAATAAAATCTAAAACCATAGCAAACGGTTCACTAACTTTTTTTAAAAAAAAACCTTCAAACTACAACGTCAATCATAAAGCTCTAAGTTTCTGTACTTCTAAATATTTTAAGATACCAACCAAACATGTAACCTTTTTGCTAGTGGTGTGTACTAATGTTTTCATTGTGTCACCACGGTCAAACGCCCATAGTGCATGTTTTCTTTTAAAATGTTTGAAGGCACTTGGAAAGAATATATTCAACATAACATGACTAGTAAGGTTGCAACACCAGAGAAGATAGCTTACGTTGTGGTGAGGCTGAGACAACGGAGGTGGGGGCATGAAGTTCATATGGGGTTTCTGTTGGTGATGCGGCAACACAGTAGTGTGGTGGCTACGGCTTCTCTTAATGAACTCATCATCGTCTGACTCTTCTTCATCACAGGGAGGCATGCGAGCCATGGGTGGACGGCCGTGGTTAGCAGGTAGCCTCATTTGGTGGTCGTAGCGGGATTGACGATCGAAGTGGCTCCTTTCTGAGTCCTCATGAGACACAAACTCATTGTGCCCCTCGAAGCCGTAACCATTGCTTATGTGATCCTTGTGGCCGAACCCGTGCCCGTGCCCACCGATAAGTGTGTCAAGCATTTTTCTTAATATATGTATATATACTTTTCTTAGTTTATTTTATATGGATGAGTGATTAAAAGCTTCCTGGTGTGTCTATATATACACAATTTTTGTAGTGTTGTAGTGTTTGTTTTAAAAAGGTGGTGGATACGATTCCCTCTGGCAATCACTCCTATATCATGATAAGTATCTGAATCTTATTCTCTTTTCCACCACCACCATACAGAAAGTTGACTAGACATATTTGTTCTGATTCTGTTCATCCTTTTTACTTGATAATTCAGACTGACGTGAGAAATTCAAATTCTAAATTAACAATTATATCAATGCAAGAATAGTAATCAAACTGAGATTAAACTTACAGTTCTATTTTAGTTTTGTATCAAGCTCAACAATCAATCCAGTTTAGGATTAGAAACAACTAGATCCAGTTAACAGATTAGAAAAAGAAGTTGAGTGTATAGATATTATTCAAACGTCAGGAGATTACTAGAGTTGACACACACGAAATCGTCGGTGGAGTATCTTATTATGTGATGAATGCAGTATATTTATGCATTGTTTGGGCTGTTTCGTCGTAGCAGGCTCTATATATGATGGGAGGTAAAACTACTTGTGGCCCACGAATTTTTGGTTTCAGCTATTCACATTCACATATATAACCATTGGATTAAATCCAATAAGAGAAAAAAAAATAGTTATAAGTTATAACCACCTACTAGATCTCTACCCGCACAACCGTGCGGGTAATTATTTTAACTTTTATAAACATACATATTTGTTTTACATGATTAGTGATATAAAATTTTATAGTTCACAAACAATAATTTAATTTATTGTTTTAAACTGTTAGTGGTATTTTTCTTATTAAGTTTAAGTTATATTTATGGAAAATAACACTTAATTTAACACTGACTTAGATATTTCATTCATGGTATACTTGTATTTTAGATTTTTGCCATACATATATGTTAACCTATATATAGGTTTTGGCCATACATATATATTAATTGTATATAGGTCATGAAATATATAGGTCATGTATCGAATTATTTGTATGATTTAAATATTTGACGCAATAACCTATACTAAGTTTGATTCATAAAACATATGTTTCATTTAAATTATTGAACCAAAAATAGTAGTGCATCGTCTTTGTCATTGTCATTGTTATTTTAAATCTGTATTTTTCTACATTATCTTTGTTTTATTGAGGTTTATTATGTTGTCTATTGGTGATTTAGATTTTAATTGTTTGGTTGTATTACTCCAAAACTCTTGGATTATTTGCAATGAGTTTTTGGTGTTAATTTTTTTTTTGCAATCTTTCATCTATGATACATCACTTTATACAATTAACATTTATACATACCATTATATTTGATGATGAACAGATTGAAAATGAACATATTCATATGAAAATATATTTTTCAATCATTTGTCAGTCATTTAAGTTAATGACATTAATTAGTAGAATACATATTGCACTTTCAAAACTGCACAAGATAAAAACAGTATAAAAACAATTGCATTAATGAATAATATATAAGCTTAGTCTATATAGAAATAAGAATTATTACTTTTATGTTAACAAAGTATTCATATACTCTTATTATTAAAATATAAATTAAACCAATCACTATATTTAATAACACAGATCTATTATACTATCAAAATAGCATTTGTAAACCGATTGTTCATATTCATAGCACATTTTTAATCATGTGGTACAAATTTTTAAATTGAAAATCATATCGTTAGGGATCCAAGATTTAATTGAAAAATCTTATATTAAATTAATATCATAAATTTAATGCATAATTGCACATGATTTTAATTAAAATTACAAAATTAATAAGGTGTGTTTTAGTGAAAAATGGAAAATACATTTATATTTTAAACAAAGACGAAATATTAAATATTTTAAGGGTTTGTTTTAGTAAAAAAATGAAAAATATAATTATATTTTAAATAAATACGAGATTAATTAAATAATTAAAATAAAAGGTTTGTTTTAGTGAAAAGAATAAATTTATATTATGAAAAAGATATGAAAAGATTTTATTCAGATGCAAATTTAGAGAAAATAGAGGAATGTCTATTTGATTAGTTAGTTTTAAAATAATTGAATAATTCAAATATTTATATAAAAAATCATTTAAGCAACTTTCTAAGAGGTGGTCCAAATAAAAAATCACACATGAAATAAGTCATGACTTCTGTTTTAATATATAAGATAGGTAAACCTGTAGTTCCAAAAGAGAACCTCTTTTGAATCTTAATTTAGATTAACTCTAATGAACTAAAGTACATTTACTAATAGCTGAAATTCACTATGGTTTAACTAACTTAAGAAAATGATTTTAGTTAAATTTATTGTTTCTCTGAACGAAGGTATACCACAGTTAAATTACATGTCATTTCGGAAAGTTGAACCAGTTCATTGTAAGACAGTTCATTGTAAGACAAAAGACCATTTCTTTTTCTGGGTTTCCTTTTTCTTCTTAAAAACTAAGATAAATTCTTTTTAAAATTGAAATTTGATTGGAAAACGTTTAAGAAAGCGTAGAGGGCTTAATAAGTATTTAACTAATTATAGTACATGTGTGCATTATATTTATAAGTTGTTTGTTTGTATGATGATGTTTTAACCTATTTTGATATTTATTTCTTATTTTATATTTATATAAATTATTTTAACAGTTTTTCATAAAACATTTACTTATATATTAATTATATGTTAATCATAAAAAGAGTTAACACATATATCAAACTACTATTTTCAAATAATTATTTATTTGTAGTTTATTTTTCACTTCACATTTTATGTTGATAAGTATTATAAGAAATAATTTTTCTTTTCTTTTGTTAGTTTTTTATTTCTTTTTAAATATTTTTTACTAGTTGAATTTTTCATTAAATTTATTTTATTTAAAAGATATAATATATATAACCTATTAAAAACATCTAGGGATATTTTTTCTTAATTCATCGATCTTATATATCAGTCAGTTAGTTTAGATATAAAGTTAATTTTATTTTACATAGTTTTTTTATTTGTTTGTTTACCAGATTCAATTTTGTACACACATAATTTTATTTTTTGTTGCATCTCTTAACACATTTTTGTTAATTACGTATTATGTTGTTTTCTTAAAAGAAAAATGATACTTTAAATATCAACATAATTACATTTAAGAGCATCAGCACCAAGGAGAGATGGTGTACGTTTCTTAACAATAGTAAAATAATGATGTTTATTTTTATAATTATATTTAATTACTTTTTAACAACTTAACCGGTAAATGATTTACACCCGTAGAAATGTTTTTCACGGTTGCGTTTGGAGTACCTGCCGAAAGGATCGTCTCTTACTATTTATTGTTCTCTTTTCTTGCTTTTTTTTAATTATTTGAATTGTTAAAAACTCCTAAAGATATTATCGCTAATACTGCTCTAATAATTTTTTCCGGTTTGTCAAAAAGTAAATTAAGAGATTTGATATTTTAAAATATTTAATTAAAATTCTGATTTTATATTTTAATGTTTTAAAATTATTTATTAAAATTTTCAATAATATATAATCCTAATTTTATTTATATAAAATAATTTGCAATTTTAAATTGTATTAACATAAAGTATGGCTTTAATCACTTACTTATTAATTGTATATTATATGTACTGCAAACACACAAACAAGCATAACTTCAATTTGATGTAATATATTAAAAAAACAATTGATGTATTCAGGTTCAGCGTCTTATACAAAATCCAAAAGAAATAGATGGAAGTTTGGAACCGAACTAAAAAAAAAAAAACAAAACTGAACTAGAACTCACAAATATCTCAGTACTTCACGTTTTCCTATATCCTAAAACTAAAACAAAATCGAAGACTGAAAATATTCCCGAAAGTATTTTTGAAAATGAAAAAATATTTTTGAAAATATCACTTTAGTGGTGGTAAAAATGAATAATAATACCAAGAAAATGGTAAACACGAAAATTCTCCTTTGTTCAAACAACCAAATTATCTGATATTTTTATTAGTTATCTAAAATTATCTGAAAACTAAATCAAACTAAACTTAAACTATATTGGATCCAACTTTTGAAGTATTTGCTGGTTTCCAATGTTGTTTGTAGAATCCAAAAAAAAAAACTGAAGTAAACTAAACCAGATTTTATATATACACCAAGGATTATATTTCTATATTTCTATATTTAAAAAAAAAACTCCAAGCCGAATCACATTGAACTTCTAACTTAATTTAGATAAGTATTTGATGAAGTTGAATTACTTGATTAAATTTAAATATTTCTAAGAAATAAAAGCACTTACAAATTGACAGTTGTAAAAACGGTTTCTAGTATCTAAAACTATCTCAATGGAGATACTACATTAGGTTTTCAGATATCTATAGTTCAACATTATTACATAACATACTTACACTTACATATGTATTAAGAACCCCTTGTTAAGCACTCCTCAATGGAAGCGCTCTCAGACCCTCACCTTCTCTAGAGGCAAGTTTTATATAATGATTGGTCCAAATGTGAAACGAGCGGACAAGAACGTGTTGTACAATAAAGAATGCAAGAGAGGATAGATGTGACTAAAAGAGGGTATCATTGATATGTTTCTGTTCAATTTGACAAAGAACATGTACACATTTCCAACCAAAAACTAGAAGATACTATCAATCATTTGCAGCCAAAAAAAATTAAAAGTCAGTTTTATAAAATCAACCGATTCTCTCTTTATTTACATAACGGTTCAATCAGTACGCCCTTTGTATCATCTTCTCCTATACTTTCCATGTGCCACTGGCCGGTGTTGTTAGTGTTCATTTTTCTATAGTTTTCATTTATACAAATATACATGGACTGTTGTTTCACTAGCTTGCCCATCTTGCTAGGATATGCTATAACGTGGATTATTCCAAACTCACCATCTTCAAGTTTTGCCGAATGACAAACTTGTGTTACAAAAGTCCATAAAAGAAGAAATTATTCTTATAAATTAAAAAAAAATATATTCTCATAGATCAGTTGTTTATGTACACCAAAAGCACCAATAAAAATCGCCATTCTAAAAAAATAATTCACACAAAGAATATTAATAATCATGAATTAGTAAGCAGTGTCATATCAATATATTAGTTTCAAGAACCATTCATTCCTTGTCTCTCAAGCAATTCCCCGGAAGAAGAAACTTGTACCTCTCCGCATTCTCCAGGAGGTACGCAGGAAGATGAACCGCCGAATAAGAATGTGGAATCGGACCCATCTTACCGATGATGTCTTTAAACGTGTACTCCTCAGGTATCATGTCGAACAGATCATCTCCATTGCATATAACTCTCTGAACTCTTTTAGGGTTCAAATAATGTCCAAACCTCACTCTATCATAGTGACTATAAGCTTTCATTTTGAACACAAACTCACTAATCCGTCTGAAACAGAAGCTACAATGCCACCCTGAATCCGCCAAGATCTCATCTGACTGCCTGTAATGCGCGTACTTTGTTTTACCAGTCTTGTATCTATGAACCGACGCTCTCCAGCTCTTGTCGTCGACCGGGAACTCAAAAGAGTAGAGATAGTTCTTCAGTCTTAAGTGGAGGATCTCCGGTATGTCATCGCACCAGCTGAGAAGGTTTATCGTGTGTCTGCTCGGGATCTCATCAACATCAGACATAATCAACAAGTCATCATCTGTAATGCCCGCGAGTCTTAGAAGCTGATCCAACGCTACTCTTTGGTAAGCCTCTTCGTAGAAAGGATTCTTCTCTCCTTTCTTGAACCTTCCTCCTACCGACCCGTACGTCAACCGCGGCTCAACGAACTTGAACTCATCATCAGCCCTGTGGCTGGCGAAAACGAGCGGTTTCGGTAGCCCGGTGAAGGTGGAGTTCGACTCGAGGAGAACGAACTGAGTAACGTAAGGGTAGAGTTCTTGCCACCGTATGGTGAGAAGCTCCACTTCGGTGCTGAAGAGGACGGCGTCGTAGACACGGCGAGGGTATTCACGGACGCCCCAGCCGTGGAGCTTACAGAGAGATTCCATGGAAGCGTTCTCGTGGTGGTAGTGAGGAATGTCGTGGAATGGTTTTGGTGGTGATTCCCATAATGGTCTCAAGAAGTATGAGATCTTGAGGCCGTGAATGTATACACCAATAACACACATGGGGAAGATTACTAAGAGGAATATGATTGACTTTAAGTCTATACCACGCAACATGCAACATAGTCTGGTGATGCCAAAGCCTCGATCTGATTCCTGTTTAGACACAAGAAAAAAATAAAAGTCAATAGCTGATCAACTCATGTCTTGTATACTCATGTCTTGTATAAACAAAAACCAATTCAAACAATTAGATCAATCTAATTTAAGAAAATAATATTACTCAGATCAGAACCATAAGATCTATAGTTTAGATATCAAGAAAGTCTCCGTTTACCAAATCAAGAACCATTGACTAAACAAGATCTTGTTTTCAAGAACAATTTAAAGAAATGATAAAGAAGAGAAGAAGGAAGGAAGACCTGTGTGCCGCATAGATCATCGGACTTTTTAGAACAATAGTGACCACCGTTTTCACCCATCATCCACCACATCTTCTTGGACTTCCTTTTAACACCGATCAAGAACTTGATCTCCGGAGTTGAAAGAGATATAAATAAATTCGACAAGAGATGATACAAAAATAAACAGCACAGCTCGATGATAGATATCTACGGTAGATAATCTACCAGTGAAGAATATAAAGTAAAAGAAGTAAAGAAAGAATACAAACTAAAAAAGAATTAAAGAATTAAGGAACCAAGAAACAGAGCTTTTTGCTGTGATTATATGTCGTGTCTGTTTCTCGGAGCTCTACAATGGAAAAATAATAATAGATTGAGATGCTTTCTGAGTTTCGGGTGATGATGCCTTTGCCTTTTAGCCTCGAGAAGTGCGGCTAAGGGCAGCTTAGTCAATGAAAGAAAGTATCAACGTTCGGTTTGTGTTTTTGAGTATTATCATCTATCTCCACGCGTTGCGGCTTGACTCAGTCCCACCCACTTACAGCTTTTGTCTTTGTCTTTTTGGTTGAAAAAGCCAACGGAATCACTTGTGTAGTTTATTACTCTTTCTCGTCCACAAACACGTGGCTTCCACTGTAATAGTACAAATGATTCTATTAAACTTGAACTTAGAACTGCATCTATATGAAAGTACTGTCAACAATTTCTTTATATAACAAAATTTGTCACATGGGTTTATATTGAAGAATAAAGTTTCAAAAAGGTTACAAGCCCACATAGCTAGCAGACATACAATCACTTAACATCAACCTCTGGCTATAACCAACCAAAAAGCAGCCCAACTAAAAGAAGCATAAAAAAACACAAGCCTACAAACTACAAGTCATTGAGGATGATTAGCTGCAACACAAGATTGATTCCTATCCTCATATGACGTTTTTAGCAATCAGACGAACCCTTCTATCTTAAAAAAAAAAGGACACGACCGGCCACGCCCTGGGCCTTTTAATTTTTCCACCAAGTCTTTAGCTTCCGACACAAACACCACTTTTGAATATTGGTGACATAACATGCAAGTGTTCATATCAAACTTGTACTCCTAGGAAGCGATGCAACCAAAGCACGCCTAATATAACACAAAAACTGAAGTGAACAAAGTTTGTTGTCTGAAAATTTGTTGGCTCAAAAAAAAGTTTGTAATTCTGAAAATTATCTGGAGGATCATATCGGAGTCCACTTTATGGGTATGATGGACTAAAAGATACTTGATCAGTAAAAGGTCATTAATGTCGATGAAAACAGTACATTTGGTTCATGGATGTGGAGTAAGCTTTTGAATAGGACTCTACTAAATCTTTTACAAGAGTGGAAATTCAAAGTGGATCACATTGTTCCTTTTGGTTCGATATGCGGTGCCCCTTAGGAAGGCTGTCTGATATAAGTTGGCGGAGTTAGAAGTTCTATTCACCGAGGTCTATTAATATATCTATCTAATAATATTAAAAGATGTGCTAAATTAAGATTTCAACATTAAACATTGGTTTAGTTGCATCTAAATTACCCAATTTTTTTTCATTTTATACTTACAAAACCTAACATATAAACCAAAAATATAGAAAAAATTTAGGGGTCAGTTGACCCCCTCCGACGTAAGTAGCTCCTCCAATGGATATAACGATGATATCTACGGTAATATACCAGAGAATATAAGGTTAAGGAAGTAAAGAAAAATACAATCTAAAAGGAATTAAAGAACCAAGAAACAGAGCTTTTTGCTGTGATGATGTCGTGTCTGTTTCTGTTTCTTGGAGCTCTCTGAGTTTGGTGAGTGATGTGTGATATAACAAACTAAGTTTCACATTGGAGAATTAGACAAGGAGTATCTAATATATAAAGAGATGTCCAACTCTAATAGTACGAGGCCTTTTGGGAAGGAAACCAAAAGTAAAACCATGCGGATCAGCCAATTAGGCCCAAAGTGGACAATATCATACTAATAAGATAAGATAGAGTTGGACACGGGATTTCGCAATCACAACAATTGGTATCAGAGCCAGGTTGACGAGAAATCTGCAAGAAAGACCGAAATACCCTTTGAGTGATGAATGAGTGATGAATGGGTATCCTATGAATTAGGAATGAGAAGTGTGTGGCAGAAATCAAGTCAGAAGATTCTGGAAGTCAGTTGTGGGACATGAGATGAATGTGATCCTTAGTTTGAAGGGGAGAATGTGATATAACAAACTAAGTCCCACATTGGAGAATTAGACAAGGAGTGTCTAATATATAAAGAGATGTCCAACTCTAATAGTACGAGGCCTTTTGGGAAGGAAACCAAAAGTAAAACCATGCGGGTCAGTCAATTAGGTCCAAAGTGGACAATATCATACTAATAAGATAAGATAGAGTTGGACACGAGATTTCGCAATCCCAACATGATGGTCGTGGTGATGATTATCTTATGGCCCTGAGTTACGGTCAAGGGCAAATTAGTCAATGGAGAAAGTATCAGTTTTGCGTTTTGAGTATTATCATCTCTCTCTGTCTCTATCCACGCGTTGCGGCTTGACTCAGTCCCTCACTTACAGCTTTTTGTCGTGTCTATTTGGTTGAAAAAGCCAACGGAATCACTTTTGTAAACTCTTTCTCTTCCACATGGCTTCCACTTTAAAACGTACAAAAGATTGTATTAAACTTCAACTTAGAACATCATCTAATATGTGAAAAGGACTGTTAACAATTTCTTTATATAACAAAATTAATATTCCATCTATTCTAAAATAGACGATGTTTTGAAAAAAATTTGATGTTTCAAAATAGATGATGTTTAGATATTTTATATAAATTTTAATTTTATTAAAATTTGTGAGACTATTAATATTTTATTAAAAAAAATTGATGATTGACCGAATTAGTTTAATTTACATTTTTATTGCTATTTTTTAGGTAAAAGTGTTTTTTTTAACTTTTGTGTCTTGAACCAAAGCATCAACTATTTTGGAAGAGAGGAGTATATTTTTTGGTCATCTGGATTTTATATTGAAGAATAACGTTTCACAGGTTTACAAGCCCACAAAGCCAATACACATATGTAATATCAAACCTATAACCAATAAACCAGCCCAACCAAAAGAGGCATAAGAGAAATACAAGTGACAACAAACTAATCCAAAAGCTTACAAACATAAGGAACTCTCTCATCAACAAGAACTTCTGAAAGTCATTTTGGATGATTAGTCGCAACATAAGATTGATCCCTGTCTTCATATATGATCTCATAGCTCACATCCCAACACAAAACTGGTTTAATGGTAAAAAAAATTCAACCACTTTAAAATGAAAAGGACACGACGGGCCACGCCCTGAGCCTTTTAATTGGCTTCCATTTGCTTCCACCAAGTCTTTAGCTTCCAGCGCAAACACCACTTTTGAAATTCTGACTCAAGATTCCTATAAAGATGCAGTATAATACTACATTTTCTTTCGGCCCAGGGTCCAAAACACTGACTCCCAAACTCTAAAGACTAGTTTTCCTTTGTAATAACGTTTCAGTAGAAGTCTCTTTCTTTGATGCAATGGTATTACACACTTCATTTTCCTTTTGTGACCACAGTTTTCTAAGTAATAAGCTGCTCTATTTTGGTTCTTTTCCACTATTTGATTAAGCTTATATGCATCTAGTTTCCATCAACCCTAAAAAGAAGATGTATCAGTTTAGTAAGTTGTAAACCATACTACCCATTTTGGCTATTGTGATATTTATGCGAAACAATAATGTGAATTGTCTTGCCCGATACCACTGAGGCAATTAGTAAATGTTATAAAGTTTGGTGTCATTTTAGATCTTCATAGTTTTTCCCTCAACCGACACCGGCCCCCGTAGGCAATTAGTAAAGGCTGTAGAATTGAACTTTGATGGTCATGATACTATACTGTTTTGTCTTTCTATAGCTTTACTTAAATAGTTATCAGAAAAACGCTCTTATACTCTTTAACAGCTGTGTATGGTTTAATATTGTTACATCTGTTTCTGATATAAGAAGGTGTATGTGAAAAGTTTAAAAGAAGTAATGTGAATATTTACCTTATCAAAGTGTATTTATATTTTTGGTTATTTGTCCAAGAAAACTTCAAGACTAAACATGCAGCTAAAATAGTAGAGATATGAGTAATTATGAGAGAGCAATTTATGATATCATACGAGTGAGGAAAAATATGAAGAAAACCATATAGTAGTTCTAGGATCAGTAAATAAGTTTGTCTAGTCTCCCAAAAATTAGGTATTGGCTGTTGCACGGAATATGGTACACATACCAAGTGACCAGACGTGAGAGGTATAGCCGTAGGTGGTCAAAGGCATTACAAGTGGTTTAATTAAGAACCAGGAGGTGGTCCTGATGCACAATAAAAATATTGTGAGTTCTATGAATTTGGTGAATATAACATTTTGATTTCGGGTAAATTGTGGTGTATGTAAATATGCAAAAAAAAAATTGATTTGATTATTTACGTAGTTAAAGTGCATTTATCTTTCTATAATTTTCAAGAAAAAATTCAAAGTTGAACTGAAAGAATAGACGACTAATTGATAAATGTTTCACGATATCATATAAGTGAGATCAATACATGAAAAATATTATATAATGATTACATAGTCACTAAACAAGTATTTTGAAATTCCAAAAATTTTAAACACTGATTATTGCAAAACTAAGTGAACAAACGTGAAAAACCTATTAGCCATAGTTGGCCAGAATTGTTACAAATATCTTATAAAGAAAATGTAGCAGCAGCCGTTTTGTGGCGTACGTAGATTGTCCTTCAAAAAAACTTAAAGAGAAACTCAGAGAGCTTCAAAGAAAGTACACTCTACAGTTCCATGTAGCTCTGCATAAATAGACATCTCTTCTCTGGAGGAAAAATAAAACAAAAAGAGCAGAATCTGATTATGCATTTCGCGTTGAACAAGACAAGGAAAAAGCCGAAGCAAAAGAGATTTGGTGGAAGTAAAATGAACAGAAGCAGAAGAAGAAGAGGCATTCTTTATATGTATTTCGATTCAAAGCGTGCATGTGTTAGTATGAGAGCTACTGAGTACGCCAATCGATTTATGTAATCCATAAAGAGAGGCAGTCCCAGTTTCTAAGTACAGTTAATCTGTACATGTGATAAAAAAGTAAAAACCAATATTTGGAGCAAATATTTCTAACATGTATTGGATCATTTGATAAAGGTAGTACAACATGTGCAATTGGAAAAAAACTCACATTGAGTTGCTTTGTCCACTAGAGGAGAAGTCTCCTGATAATAGTGAACAATATTAATCAATAACAACGTAAATTGACCTTCACTTTTTCAATCAAGTAAATAGCCTCAAATACACTCATCATTGATGATATCAATGAATTCACGGGTGTTTTAAACAGATAACTTGCTATTTTCCTTGACTTCAATTGTTTCCCGCGGGTTTTAAACACATAACATGGTATGTTAGTCGATATCACATAATATAGTACAATTTTACATTAAATATCATAATTTTACCCGAAGTGAAGAGTATTTTTAACCAAATCCTGCGAAGAAACAAAGTCATTCATATTTTTCTACCAAAATCATTTAACTAATTATGCTCTATAATTTTTTTTAATTACTACTTAAATGACCCTGGAAATAAATAAATAAATTATAATCTTCCTTTTTTTTTGTCATCAAATTATAATCTTCCTTAACAGTCCATTATTCTCATACTTGACTTATGTCTTAGAACTATTTAAACTTTATAAAACTAAAATTTTACTTCGATACGTGCATATTTAGCCACAATTTCATCAACTTTTTTTTTATAAAAAGTAACTGTATGAATTATGATATTTTCATTTTCTAAATGGTTCCAAACAACTTAACTCACCACACTATGATCCATTCGTTTCTTCATAAGAAAGACAGCCAATTTGGCCAAAACTAAATAAATAAGATAACAAGATCTATTACAAGACGTACAAAATCCAGCTCAGCTCCAACCGTGGACGATCTCTAATCGGGACAGACGGGTCCCACATCCAAGGGGACCACCAAAAGCAGCCATTGTCGGCTGGACACCCACTCGGGTAACACTCCTAACAGGTAAATCAAAATATAATCAATTTTTTTGTAACCTTTCTCTTCTTTCACACGTAGAGTTGACATCAGGATAGGAACTTCTCCTCCAACCCCGAAAACACCCTTGATCAAACCACTTTAATTACGGTATTACCACTGGCCCCTGTAACCTTCGTCCTTAGTGGCCACTGATTGATCCAAGACAATCTCTCGTCACACTCATGGGTAGACAATACCGACCGGAGCCGTGACGGGTTTTATATTTGTGTTCCCTCAACCACCGGTACTAGTTCGGGGAGTTTAAAGGTACCGATTCTGACAAGTCATGGGACATTGTTGTTTGTATCATAAGTTCTATGTTTCTTAACTTAAGCCATACATATCAATATCTTTGGATCTATCAAAGACAAAAAAATCAAGTTTATACATATATATACACTTCGTCTTTGTTAATTCAGTTCCAATTCAACACACACTTCTTTTTTTTGTAATAAAACAAAGAGCAGCTTTCTTCTGCATCATCTCTCTTCACACTGTAAGTCTCGT
The DNA here is from genome assembly GCF_000309985.2 of Brassica rapa. Taxonomy (NCBI): domain Eukaryota; kingdom Viridiplantae; phylum Streptophyta; class Magnoliopsida; order Brassicales; family Brassicaceae; genus Brassica; species Brassica rapa. The sequence goes on along the minus strand of NC_024801.2, from coordinate 22,654,997 downwards.
ATTTTTTAAAATCTAGCAAAGGCATTAGTACAAATATAGGCTATAAAGTGTAGTTGTCAAGTTTTTAATCTTGAACATGATTAAAACAAAGAAAGCCTTTTTTTTTTTTTTTTTGTAACACGAAAGCTTTTAATTTCTGGTTCATGACTTTCCAGTCCTTTCGATCGATGACTTATTACCGGTTGCACTGAGATTCTGTCGATCTTAAAACATTAATTCAATAATTGCTCTGTGATGGGGAAGCTTAATTGAGAAAAGGGTTATATATCATTTATATAGAGATATCTTTCTTCAAACCTACGACTTCTACTAAGATTGAGACTGTGTATAATATTACTCTTTTTAATATTGAAATAACGGAATAGAGCAACCTCGATAACTGGCTGAGGTTTTTTCTTCCCGTCGTTTTATAATAAGACTGAAAGGCGTGGGAGAGATGATATATTATTGTATCAGATGTATCATATTTTTAATAAAATGAAACTTTGAGATAACTCGACTTAAACGGTTAAAAGTGACCAGAACATCAAATACATAACCTATTTCTCTAGATTATATAGTTAATGTTAGGCTCCCTAACTTTTAGCACTACACAAAATCAACATAATTTGTCATATATTATGTAGATATATATGTTGTTTTTAGCAACTTCAAAAGAAGGGGGGTAAAATGCAATCTACATTATTTCAGTCAAAGTAATTATTTGGATAAAGAGATGATCAAGTTTAACATTCTTTGAAAGGAATCTACTTTCAATGATTTGTTATTAGCAGGCTTCCACTTTTCTCTATTAATAGGTAGCATAGATGGGTAAACAGTAAACACCGTATATTTCTATATATTTTTATTCGGATTATACAGTTAGACATTTGTTATTTTTTATTTATTTTTGGTAAAATAGATAACATAAATATTTGTTATTTGTTAGTATCCTTCACCGTTCCTCCATGAATATATAATTATATATACATATATAAATTTCTATCTACTTATAGTATTCACAAATGCATATATTTTGCTTACTCTCTTCATAAGTGTGTACACTCATTAAAGACGATACGAAAATAGAGGTTATTGTCGATTTCATTGTCGCCCTTTGATATTATAACCCACTTGATAAAAGAGGTGTATGGACAATATGGCTGCTTAAAATTCAAACTTTCTTTTAATGATTTTCTTATTTTAAAGTATTTTATATAAAGTTGTAACTTATATGAAATGTCAACAATTTCAAATGTTTTAAGAGGTAAGAACGATAACATAAAGGTAAACTAGACTAGCAGTGTATTTGAGGAAGAGAACGGGAATGGCAAATTCATCCCTACCATGAGTTGGACGTAAACCGATGTGGACCCTGCGATTTCATAATCCAACAATAGTATTTACACTCTCGTTAATGTCATGTCATTTTCACAAATATATGAATTATATATTTGTATAACTACACTAATAAATAAATATCTATATCACGTTTTTGTTTAATTGGCTATATATTTATATACTTTTCTTTGGAAGTTACATTTATCTCGTATGTAAAATTTAAAACGCAGTAAGTATTTTTTGTAAAAAGGTAAGGATTATATATATATATGAGTTAATAAAAATATCTAAAATTAAGTTATTTTTTCAAAATCGATACCTAGATAGATAAAATTTGATTTTCATTTATCTAGATAGTCCATAAGTTTTTGGCGCAAGGAAAACTTTGGTAAAATAATGTAACATGTGAATAACGAAATGAAAATGATTAAATATGTAAGTTGTAACAATAAAAAAGAAAGAGATGACAAAAAAAATAAGAGTGAAAAAAATAAGGAGAGGCAATGATGAGGAAGGGAGAAGGTGGGATAAGCAGAGGCACGTGGGTTTGGTGATTCTTCTTTGCACGCTGGCGAATGGCTTAAGTACCATAGTTTACTCCTAAAAATACAAATAAAAATTAGGAAAATAATAATGTTTTGTGTATCCAGTTTAAGTCCCTACCATAATATAAATATTAAAAATCCCAATTTTGCATAAAACATGAAAAACAAAAAAGTTGCAAAGTAGATTGCTCTGCTTTATTGTGTTTCTCTCTTTAACCTTTGAATGATTGGTAAAGACTGTTTTCTGGGAATTTGCCTAGCTAGCTCAAAACATTTTCTTTCTCAAAAAAAAAAAAATCTCAAGGCTGATGACTTGAAGAGTGTTATTCTGTTTTCATCCAAAGTGAGTTTTTCTACTTCTTCTTGGGTTATGCATGGGAACTGGACAACATTCTTGTTATGATGTGTGAACCATGGAGTATGGTGTTTAGTTATCTTTTGTGATTGATGGAACTTGGGTGGGTTGTGATATTATGTTGATAGGATATCCAACTCTTATCTTTATCCTTTTTTCCTTTATTGCATTGATTTTGATTCTTTTTGTTTGTATGTCCATATCAGATTGGGTATAAGGAACTTTGATTGAATGGACATGAACTTTAGTGGTGGCCTAAGTTTTTCTGGGATCTTGTTTTTCCTTTTTTTATTTCTTACCTATTTTATTTTTTCCCCATTTATCATTCTATATATCTAACTAAATTACTCACCACAAAGACAAATTTCCCAACAGAAACATAAAATCTTTTTTATTCTCTCCAAAGAAAAAACCTCTCTGACAAAGGTTTCATTTGTTTTGTCTCACTTACAGACAAGAATCTTGTCAGGTTTTCTTGAGGAAGGTACTGTTCTTCAGGGCTTGGAGGGGTAGAAGAAGAAAACCCATTTGAAGTTTGGCCATTATGCAGAGGAGTTTCTGAAGATTCAAGAACATAAATAACAGCTATGAAGTTTATGAAACTTGGATCTCGACCTGACACTTTCTACACTTCAGAAGATTTAAGGTAAACAATAAAACTAAATCTCAGGACATAAAGGTTGAGTAAAGAAACTAAACTGATGCTTGTTGCAGATGTGTTTCTTCTGAAGTTTCTAGTGATTATACAATTGAAATTTCCGGAAGTAGATACCATCTTCACAAGGTACTCTTTCTTCTTCTTCTACTTCCTCTTCTTCCAGATGATTGATTCTTTTCTCTCTAAGAGTCTTCTTCTTTTCTGTAGTTTCCACTGCTTTCAAAGTGTTTGAGGCTTCAAAGAATGTGCTCTGAGTCACCAGAATCAAACCAACTTCCAGACTTCCCAGGAGGAGTTGAAGCCTTTGAGCTATGTGCCAAATACTGCTACGGAATGACAATAACCATAAGCGCTTACAACATAGTAGCAGCGAGATGTGCGGCAGAGTATCTTCAGATGTCAGAGGAAGTTGAGAAAGGTAACTTGGTGTACAAGCTTGAAGTCTTCTTGAACACCTGCATCCTTAACGGATGGAGAGACTCCATAGTCACACTCCACACCACTAAGGCTTTTCCTCTCTGGTCTGAAGACCTTGCCATCACTAGTAGGTGCATTGAGGCCATAGCCTCAAAGGTCTTGTCTCATCCATCCAAAGTGTCTCTCTCACACAGTCATTCTAGGCGTGTTAGGGATGATGACACGTCCTCTAACAGAGCGGCTGCTGCGAGCAGAGGATGGTGGGCTGAAGACATCGCAGAGTTGGGAATAGATCTTTATTGGAGGACAATGATTGCTATCAAATCCGGTGGCAAAGTACCCTCTAGTCTCATCGGTGATGCCCTTCGAGTTTACGCCTCTAAGTGGCTTCCTTCTCTGCAAAGAAACCGAAAACAAGTCGGCAAGAAAGAGGATTCTGACTCGGATTCGGAGAGTGACGTCTCATCCAAGCATAGGTTGTTGTTGGAGTCCATTATAAGCTTGCTTCCTGCTGAGAAAGCCGCGGTCTCTTGCAGCTTCTTGCTTAAGCTCTTGAAAGCAGCTAACATCTTAAACGCCTCATCTTCTTCCAAAATGGAATTAGCGAGAAGGGTGGCTCTTCAGCTAGAAGAAGCAACGGTTAGTGATTTGTTGATACCTCCAACGTCATACAAGTCTGAAATGTTATACGATGTGGACGTTGTGGCGACTATCTTGGAACAGTTTATGATCTTAGGGCAGACTAGTCCACCGACAAGTCCTTTGAGAGGTAAAAAGGGTATGATGGATAGAAGACAAAGATCTCGTTCGGCTGAGAATATTGATCTTGAGTTCCAAGAAAGTAGGAGGTCTTCCTCTGCCTCTCATAGCTCAAAGCTTAAAGTGGCTAAGCTTGTGGATGGATACCTCCAACAGATTGCTAGAGATGTGAGTCTACCGCTCTCGAAGTTTGTTAGTTTAGCTGAGAGTGTCCCTGAGTTTTCTAGGCTTGATCATGATGACCTCTATCGAGCCATTGACATATATCTCAAGGTACAATAATCTCTCAAAACTTTCATCATGTTTTTTTTTATACCAAATGGTTCGGGGTCGGAAGCTGTAACCCTTCCAGCCCCGAAACCACAAGAATGTAATATTAGTTTCGTCTCAGCGGTCACTCGAATTAGAGACCTTTTGATATAATGGGGATCTTTCAAAACTCTCATCATTGTTTGTGTTCACTAAACCTAATCATAGTCATCGTTGTGTTTCTACAGGCTCACAAGAATCTGAATAAATCAGAAAGAAAAAGAATATGTAGAGTCTTGGACTGCAAGAAACTGTCGATGGAAGCGTGTATGCACGCGGCGCAGAACGAGATGCTTCCACTGAGAGTTGTGGTGCAAGTCCTGTTCTATGAGCAGGCGCGAGCCGCTGCAGCTACCAACAACGGTGAAGTTAAAATGACTGAGCTTCCAAGCAACATCAAAGCACTCCTTGCTGCACACAACATTGACCCTTCTAATCCAAGTGCAGCCGCTTTCAGCACGACCACAAGCATGGCAGGGCCGGAAGATCAGTGGAGCGTGTCTGGTCTCAAATCTCCCAAGTCAAAGCTCTCAGGGACACTGAGAAGCAAGCTAGCTGAAGATGAAGAGATAGACGAGAGGTTTATGAACCAAGGAGGAGGAAGAACTCCATCTCGGTTTAAGGCTTTCTGTGCAATCCCTGGCCGACCTAAGAAGATGTTCAGTAAGTTTTTGTCCATCAACAGAAACTCCAACGACAAAAACTGAATAAACTGTTCTTTTTAGATCTCTAGAGTAAAAGAAAGGAAATGTGTAAACCTCTCTCTCTATCTCTTTGTGTAACTTCACCAATGTTCAATTACATTAATCTCCAAAATAATAATGTTTAAGAATTCATATTTATTTTCACTAGATTAATGAGACGTGTTTGGAATCCAGAAGGTCAAAAGAAAATGACCTAATAATAATATTAGGGGGAAGTGTATTCAATTAAGAGTTTCAAATGATTTGTATTAAAATGACAAATTCACTTTTATTAAACGAAGATTTAAAAAACACTTTAAAATTATAAATTCAGTGTTATTGAACTTGTCATTTTTTAAAACACTTTGAAATTTATTGTTATATTAAACAAAATTTAAGTTGAAATTTTAGAGTGTTTTAAATGTTTTTAGGGTGTTTAAGAAGGATTTTTAGTTATAAAAATAAAAATCCAAATTTCATGGTTTTAAAAAAAATTCTAGAGTTATTTAATAAAAATCAATTTTAATATTCACCTAAAATCATTTAAAAGCTCACTAAAATCAAATCATTTTAAATTTCACATTAATACAACCCCCCCGCCCTCTTAGAATTTTATGAAACAGAGCAGCCTGAAGATTCTCTAGTTTGTTTGATTATTCTATCTTTGTAGAGAGTAAAAGTCAAATCTTCCTCTCTGTCTTTGGAGTAATCTGTTGTCTGCTACTGGGTTAGTTAGGATTTTTTTTCATATTATAGATATGATATACCCAAAGATCATGTTCATTAATCAGTAGAGAGGAGTGCTAGGTATTTAACAAAACATTTGTTATGTAAATTTGATCTTATTTTAGACAATGAATACGGAATATCTTAACCGCCTTGGATTTGATATGTAATTAAGTACATATATTATGATTCTTTTCAATAATTATGTCAACCCATATAAGGATCACCTGGTCTCCCTCTCGCTAAACAAGTGTCCAAGTTTTTGTACTAACATCCCAGACAACAAATCATTCTTGTATGTCAACAAGTTTAATGTATAAATCCGACCTAATCTGTCCAACAAGTTTCATCATGTTCATGATACTTAAATTAGCTTTGTTCCAACAATATGCATAACACAACTTTGGCATATATGTAGACAAACTCATACAAACAGTTTCGTAAAGATAAATCAGACTCGTCGATATCATATCCATATACTCCATTTCTTTATATTATATTAAAAAGACAAATCTGCATTAATCTGAAAATTATACTTTATATTGTGTTTTCACATTCCATAAATTGATGAGAAGGAAATAGCACCGCCCAAATTAAAAAGACAAAATGGCTCTTATTGAGAAAATGATTTCGACTGTTCTTTTAACCTTAACCAACGAGAATTATATGCATTGCATCTACCACATTTAACAACACCTCATCATTGTTTTTCTCTCAATGATTGATTATTTCTATATCATTTTTTGAGAAAGAACAAAAACTTACAACCATTTTCTAAAGTTGTTTCTGCTTTGTATTCTTTTGAAAGATGAGTCATGTCATGACTCATGAGTACTTTGATTGATTTGCCAATCTAGCACCATGCCATGTCTATATTGCAATTCCCTCATTAGTTTGGTTATTTGCCCTTTGAGATGTCTTAAGAGACCAAACTATTATGGTCAATATATATAATTATTGAATATGTAAAAGGGGACCTTGTATAAACTCTTTTTATTAAGATTTTTCGGAAATGAATCTCTATTTAAAAAACTTTTTTCATGTTAGTAATATACACAACTACTTTTCAACTTTAGTCATCACTACATATAAACCTTCGGATATGCACTGCTTCTATTTCTAATATATCAGCTCCCTCAAAGTTGCATCTTTAGTTTATTTAGTGAACATAATTTTAGTAGATTTTCTCCAAAAAATAATAATAAGTTGATAAAATAAACTACAAAATACTACCTTAGGCACAAAGTTATTTATGGAACATGTAAACAAAAAGTATCTAGGAGATTACTGTTTGTAAACTAATTGTAGGCCAAATTCTATTTATGTATAAATATATATATTTATTCGCTACCAATTACTAGAACTATGTGTTCGCAGTTTTTTTTATAATTATCATATACTATCAATTCAGTTAGGTAAATCGTAAATTTTCGTTACTCCTTTCGTTTTTGAATAAGTGTCACTTTGACATTTTCTATACAGATTAAAGAAGTGATTGAAATGTATTTAAATTGTTGTTAATTACATCTATTTGACCAATACTATTTGAGATAAATAAAATTATTTATAAAATCAATAAAATTTACAATTAATTTTTAACTGAAAATAAACATAATTCACATTAGAATTCTAAAATGATATTTTTTGTAACAAAAAAAGTTAAAATAACATTTATTAACGAAACAGTGGGTGTATTTTAATTATTTGTTGTAAAAGAAACAAGCCACATGAACATCATATGCCTCTCTTTGTTTGCCAACCGATAGTTGAGGCGTAAAGCGAAGCAGTTTAAAATACAAAATTTATACGTAAGTTTAAGAACCCTACGTACTCCCATCTATATTGATTACATTAGAACAACCAAGAGAAATGCCATGGTATCATGTTCATCCATGAATCTACTTAGTGGCTCTAAGGGAATCTGATGGCTTAGCCGGAGCGTCCTGTAGAGCCGCAGCCTCAATACTCTTGGTACGTTGTAGCGAAAGAGACCGGTGCATTCGACATCGAAAAGAACCGGGGTGAGTGGTTGGTGAGCAAAGGCAGTTTGTCTTGGTGATGCTCGTTTGACGAGTCAGCCCACCCGAGCACACTTCGGGCGTGGAACTGCCATCGCCAGGAATCTCAATCTTCATGATCCTTTCGTCCTTTACCATTTGGTGAACCTTCTCCATTTTCTAGTTTTCATTAACAAGCAAGTAAAACTATTAAGTTGTAGTAATGATAGAAACAATTTACAAAAAGCAACATTTTTCTCAATGCGTTTTATCCGGGAAAAAGAAGTTAACACTTTTCCTTAATACGGGGTCCTAATTAAGTTACGAACCATGAGCTGAAAGAGAACTACTAGACAATTATTAAAGATAATGTGTGATACTAGCTATTCTTTGATGCACTACTATTTCTTCTTTGTTTAGGAAATAGGTTTTTGATTTTGATTTTGATTTTGTTTTGGTTTCTTATTTTTTTCTTATAGTAACCACTTCTACGTTTTATCATAAATAAAATTTAAGAGCTTGCTCATCCAAGCGAGAGTGAGCTTAAAGTGTTATCGAGTTTTAAAGGAGAAATATTTGGGCTTTGCTTTCGGCTTTGCAAAGAACAATGTTTCGACATGTTTAGTGTTTTACTTTTGGTTTGTTTCTATTTGAGTCAAAAGATATACAAATTCTATCAAGCTGTCCGGACTATAACATGAATTAAAGAAAGATCACGAGATTTTCTTGTTTGAACTTAGATGATATATACGCAGGATTGTAGAATGTTATTGATGCATTTGTGAACCAAGTAAGAACGGTGTGGCTCTATCCCAACCAGATCATTGAAGAAGTGGAAGCAAGAAAAAAAAAGGAAGGGTGATGGACATACCTCTTTGTCGATGATCAAAGTCGGTGCTGAAGCCGAAGCAACCCAGAATGTGTTAGTGAGCTTTTCCGAATTACTCATGTACCAAATATATATTCTCCTTTATTCCTTTGGGTCATCACGGGAGTGATGATGCACTATATCAAAGGCCAACTGTATCAGTTATCTTCCATAATAGGGGTGGGCGTTCGGATACCCGTTCGGGTTTGGGTCGGGTATTTCGGATTTTCGGGTATTTCGGTATAGAGGTGTAGAACCCGTTCGGGTATTTCTGTACTTCGGGTCGGGTTCGGGTATTTTAAGTTCGGTTTCGGTTATTTCGGATCGGGTTCGGATATTTAGATTTTGAAGAAAAAAAAATGAAAATTTTCATTTCTCAAATTTCTTGTATTTAAATATATAACTTTTCACTTAACTATTTTTTATTTTTAATAGATTGAATGGTTAATAGATTCGGACATAACATTTTCAAACTAAAAAGACATTAATTTGGTTATTGTTTTTAAATTTTGGATGTAACTTTTTGTTAATTGCTGAAATAAAAAGTTTGACATGCATTTTAAGCGAATAGCAAATCATCTTCTACGTAATTGTATGTATATCATATGAATTTAAAGTATGTGTAGTATCAATATAAATATTTTATATAAAATGAAAGATGTAAACTAGAAATATAAGGTTAATTATCATATGTTCGGTTATTTTCGGATATCCATTCGGGTTCGGATATTACCCGTTCGGGTTCGGATATCCAATCTCTCCTAATTCAATACCCGTTCGGATATTTTGCTACTTCGGTTCGGATTTCGATTCGGATTTTTCGGATCGGGTTCGGATGCCACTTCGGATTTCGGGTAAAATGCCCACCCCTATTCCATAATGTTTCAACCACTCTTATCCTAAAAGCCCATCATTGAGTGGTCCCTCATCTTTATTGTTTTTAGCGGTGCTTCTAAACCCGGATTGATTAAGACCAGGATGCGATAATTATTTGGATCGTCGTGGTGGAATGCAATTAGTTGATGAATGAAAAATCAATTTTTTTCATCAACTAATTGCTTTCCAATACTCTTTAGAAACACGATACCCTTTCAATAAAAAAAGCCTAAAAATCGTAAATCTAGTGATCCAAATGAACTATTAACCAAAAAAGAATTTATCAACCTTAATTTAATTAAATATTAAATTTGTAACATATTGTTTAGTCCTGGGTTTCGCAGGTCAGCCCGCTCCGCCCAGCGCGGATCGAATCATTTTTTGATTCAAAGACTAGATCCGCATAATTTGCAAACAGTATCCGCCTCGCTAAAACCCACGAGTAATATTAATTATATTAAAAATAATTATTTTAATAATAATAATACATTTAAATTAAAATTATATAGATATTTATGATATTTTATATGTTTTTACGATTTTTTTTAAAAAAAATTACGGATTGATGGTTATCCGCGACTCAAATTTGACTGACCCGCACCCATCCAGCTTAAACTAATCTCAACCAGTGCCCGCACCCGCAGTTCAAAATTTTCAAATTGTTCGATCCGCAATGGAGCGAAACTTGCGGACAGTAATTAAAATTCCCAGCTCTAATATTGTTGTTATTTCTTTTTTGCATATTTTCATTGTTACCGTTACTTTGACACTTGTTTACATTTATAAAGTTTTATAAAAAAGTAAGGATGAAAGTCATATTTTATAAGATAAAAGAATATTTGAAAACTATAACATTTAGGATATCTCATGTTGACCCTTAATCTATCTTGTACTATTATTTCTGAAATAATTTCTTACTTATGAACTCTTACGTTAAAATTAAAATGGTTAAAATCATTATAACACTTAATAAATTAATATATTTATTTATCATATTAGTTAATCAATTATCAGTTAATATAACATATACTATATTATTAATTGAAAAGAATATTTTTCAATTATAAAAGGTACAAACTAAAAACATAAAGATGTATACTTAAATAGTAATCAAGTAAAAAATGAATTTTGTATTATCAAAAATAAAATATTTTGTGATTTTAAAAATTATTTATAATTAAAGAATGTAGTGTATAAAATATTTATAGTACATGAGAATTACCAAAAATATTTAACCTTATAACAAGCATATATATATATATATAGTTTGATAAAATATTATTATATATAAATACTTTGAACTAATAATTCATGTATTTATTAATGGTCGCATATGCAGGAGAAACACATAGTTAATTATTATTGTCGTATAATACTAATTGATGTTTTAACCAAAATATATTTTAGTATAATTTAATTGATATTTACCTTTTCAGTACACATAATTTTTATCTTTTGTAATTAGTTATATTCTAGAGCTTTTTTTTCATTAGATGATTTTTTTTACAGTTCGGTAATAAATTATGGCAAACACATAAAAAACTTTACCCAATTTTCTGAGATCTTAATTTATATACAAAATCCCTGAACACCATTCAAGATATTTTTTTAAAGAAAAAGAGTACAATGTTTTTGAAATTCAATGTTTCTCTTATTTTAAAACTCACAACCATATAAACACACCAAATTATACAATAGTGTAGTCTCAAGCAATTGAGTACAAACTTCTTGGACGTCAAAAACAAGCCACAAATGAATGGTATGGTCAAAGAGTGGAAACGAAAAAAAAAGGAACGAGATGTGTAAGTTTCTTATATTAATGTAATTCCAAATATATTAATGTAAATTCCAAATATATTAATGTAATGCCAAAAAAGTTAACACGAGCCTAATGCGTTTACAGAAAACGATTAACGCCTGGTCAAAGGAAATGTTCTGAAAAGGATATATCCACTAGAAGCTTTCTAGTTGACCAACGGTCCACATGGCAGCCTTTTGGTCTCTCAACCGTTCAAAAACCGACTCTTCTCTCAGTCTTGTATAAAAAATGTCAAAGTTTGTAGAAATATCGTCACAAGCGTTTCAGCGTTTCTAACACGTAACCACATTTCGCAGAAAACACCGTCCTTGTCGCATTCCTCACGTTTGTTTATAAAACAGAGATAAGATCAAGAGCGAGTAAGTCGTCTCTTTGTATAATATTTATTTCTCAAACCAATTTGGTGTTGCTCACCAACCTGATTTTATCTTCTACTTTCACACACAACTCGTGTCGTGTCTTCTGGAACAGAGTTGGTTGTATAAAGGGTTTTCTTTGTGTGTCTTAAGGTTTTTTTGTGTGGTGGAAATGGAGAACAAGACCAATAATGGAAACGAGGATGGTCCAAAACATAGCCAAGTGGTGAAGATAAAGAGAGAGTTTGAGAAGATAAGCCAGCCATCGCTGAAGCAACCGGAGATGAGAAGGGTCCTCTCCGAGATCACCAGGCGTCAACGTTCACGTTCACCTCTCGGCTTAGGAGAGAGATCTATTTCCGTTGGACACTGATGCTAGAAGACGAAGAAGAAGAGGAGCAGGTTCTTAATAGTTGCAGACTTTGTTGTATATGTGTCCATGTATGTAAATAACTCTGTGTTTGAATATGATGATGAATCTCCCTTCGTTCAGAGTAAACCCTTTTTGTACTTCTCTTTTGATGTACCTTACTCATGTACTTGTGTTTGCTAACTGATAATTTCGTATTACTTTAACCTAAATCTTGATTAAACCCCCAAACTCAGCAACCAAGAGGGTGTAGCAAATGGTTCGTGTAAGTGTTAGAACACGTCATGCAGGCTGGATCGATAAGTTTCTTTTATGTAGACGCCTTACATGCCAAGAATATCTAGATTTTATAAAGACCTTAAAGATTAGTCTTACTCTAGGTCCAGGATCATCCCGACAATAATTTTAAAAATAAAAACAAAAAGCACAAGAGAGAGAGATTGATCTAAACATAGGACAAACAAAAGCAAGAGCTTCCTCAAACAAAACAGTAACTCTATTTAAGACACCAACCATGTTATGATGTGTGACTATGAATCTTGATTTACATGACATGTATGTGAGATACTGTCACTTTAACTGAAGAAAACTCCTTGAGACAAAAGAATGATAAAAATATTTATTCATTTGACTTGCCAGAGAAGAGAACGTATAGAGCTTATACGTTATCTTGTGTCTAAAGATGATCCAATTTGAAGCATAATCATCCAATGTCGCTTTAACTCCTTTCCAGATCTGATCCTCTTTTTGGCTATCAAGCCACAGTGAATACTGCTTCGGACTCAGTCTGTTCTTCTGCATCGGTGACTCAAGCTCGTCCGGGCCTCTCGTGTAGAGATGATGCAGGACGATGCTCGGCGGTAGATCCTGGATGAGAGGAGACGATCCCATTTCAGATGTTTCCAAGAAAATCAACGGCCTAAATGCTCTAAGAGCTCTGTACGGTGCACCCAGTTGCTCCACTGGGAACAGATTCTGCCCCACCGCGAGCTTCATCGCCTCGGATCTCAACCTCTCCCCGATCTCGTTGACGAACTCGATCTCCTCGTCGACGGCGTCGATCCCGAAGAGATCGTACTCCTTACACATCGCCAAGATCTCGAAATGGAAACTTCATCTGCATAAGTGTACCTAGTTCAGTGGTAATCATAGTTATACATACAAGCCTCTTTCCAGGTTTCTTAATCCTCGTTCAGTTGGACTAAAGCTTATAAGTAATTTTACTTGGAGTCTGCAGAATGCTACTACGGTCTTCTTCTGTGAGATGATGATAGATATTATCAAGCATTCATTTCTTGCCAAGTTCAATGGCATCAGAGGCAAATATGTACAAAGAGACCTCATGGATCATTTTAGCAAAATACAAAAGCTATCACAGGACAATACTACAAGTGATAATAAAAAGCTGTATAGTTCGTTCATTAGAATATGATTTAGAGGGATTGGTAAGAAGATTTGAGTGATTCGTCCTTATTATCTGAGGCCAAAGCGTTGATTGCCAACTTCATACCACCCCAACAGTCACCAGGAGTAGCTGTTCCGATGAAATAGTTTCCACCGTAAGCAAGTTGGATCGTATCCTCACCGGTATTATACTCAATGTATCCCTCGTTCGGTATGCACGTTTCGTAACCGGTTTGGTTTACAACCAACATGTTGTCTAATTGATAGTCGTACCGGAATACTGCAATCCAACATTACACAATATATATATATATATACAAATTCGTAGCTATAGATTTTACTTTATTCTACAAGATTTTCAATCAACATCTAATCATCTAAATATAAATATTGGATCAAGACATGCTGTCTAAAACGTTAGTGTTATGTTTAACAAAAGTATTAGACTATTAGTGCCTTCGCAGATTTAAATATGATAATGCGCATATTTGCGAATATTTATGGGTAAATTGTTAATAACCTTTTCACGAACAATTTCATTGAGAAATTAAACTATAGACTAAACTGATGTACGTTAGTTTGTACCGAGAATATCCCCAGCGTAAAAAGTTTTGTTGCTTGCCCAAGTATCTGCAGGAATACTCAGGTCCCACCCAAATTCATTTCCGACAATATAGGTGGTAGGACTTCTATAATGGGTCAAACCGCCAGGGAGAAAGAACGAAATAACTGTTAGTATTGTAGTTATCGCAGCCTTAGCTGATGATCGAGCCATCGTTAATACTTATACATAGGATGATGATGGTTTTGGCTTAGCCCTTTGTGTTTTTATATATATAGACTGTTCTCGTACCAGGGACTTATAAAGTTCATTTAATTTTGAAAAATTTTCTTTCTATGAAAGGGAGACATATGTATAAGTGAATCTGTGATTGTTGAAGAGACATAAATATGGAACGATACAGTTAAATTTGATAGGTTTTGTAGATGCAGTATTATCATTGGCATTGAAGGATGTTTATGAATAATAAGAAATAATAAATATTTTCTTAGTTATTATTTATTATTTCTTTTTTACTAAATATTAAACCATTTATATTTAAAGTTTAAAACATCAGTCTTTAAAAAAAAATCAATAACATCAACTTTTAACTTTGTAGTGAGTATTATATATAATCATATTTATCATATATTATTTTCTTTGGATATATTTTTAATAATATAATATTGCCAATCAATAAAATGTTTAAACTTAATTACGTATAATTGTGGGAAATAGCATTATGTATCACGAATCTTCTTTCAAATAATACACAAAATTAACATGTTTACAAACACTAGATATTCCACCTTTTTAATAATTTTATCATTAATTTGATACAAATTTAAAAAATTCTATAATAATTTAAGAATAGTAGGAAAACTTCGGAAAGATAATTAAAAATGTGTAGAAACGAATAAAATAAAATGAAATAACTATATGAATAAAAATGATTACGTATGAAAATGAATCGATAGTATAGATTTATGGGTTTGCGAGATTGTTTGTTATGTTTGGTTGCATGTGGATGGTATTAAGAGTTCTCACGGATATTTTATACCCATGTCTCCTTTTATGATGTAGGTGAATAAAAACTATTGGAATTAAAAGGTATTTTAAAAATGAAATATTGTCCGAGAGTTTTATAAAACATTGTTATAATAGCCTACCAAATTTACAATGTCTAATATCAAATTTCATTAATAAAATTTCAGTATTTCCTTATGTTTTTTTTTTGAAAAATTGATTCCTTTAAAAACAAAGAATTTTGAACAGTTTTCTAAAACTTTCCAGGTTGTTTTAATAGCCTTACTTTACTAGACTTGAATACAATCTTCACTAGGTCAGGCCACTCGGTGAGGTCATTGCCCTACATCCAACAGTATTTGGTCCAATAAACATAAAATTACCACACAATAAGTCTTCTCAGAAGAAATGACAACATATCCTTCACCGCTCCCAGCACAAACAAGGTACCCTTGAGCACGGTGAGATTCATTATTTAAAACGAAAGCAAGAAACATAGATGATAACTTTGAAGAAACATAGATGATAACTTTTAATGCATTTGATCAAAATGCACTTAGATCAAATAGACACACTGTAGGGAACACCCATCCCGGTAACGCCTGGTCCAGAGATAGGCTTCAAAAGCTCGTACTTAACAACACCTGCTCCAGCTCGATTCTTTAGAGAAACATTCAGGTTCCTCTCATCTATCACTCCTTCTAGGTATTGGAGCTTGCCTTTGAAACGTTCATATGCAGCATAGATGACAGGTTCGTGGACCCAAGATGCTTCTGGGTTTTCTCCTAGGTACTCTTCATCTGGTGAATGTGCAGATAGAAGATCCAAAGTAAACATCACTGTGGTCGCCTGCTTCTTCGAGGGGAATGTCTTAAGCATGGTCTTCTCTGGCTCCTCATAGAACTCTTTTAGCTCGTCCTCTGTCGGTTCTTCCACTGGCATTTTTTTCCTTGATGTGGTTGGTCGGTTAGGAAAGTATCCACCATACCCATACTGTCCAAAGTTTACAGCTGCATGGTGACCTGAAGCCACCCATGCAATCGTAGTCACCACGCCAATCAAGTCATCTTGGGTTTTGAGATCAGGCCACCATGGTTCATTTTTCTTGTCTCCATGCCCTATGTTCTTCACTTCATTCCACCATTCTTTGAGTTCCTCATCCGACCTGACCTGTTCCGCATCTGGATAATAGTGCTTCACATAGTCTGTTATCCATTCCTTAAGTGCATCCCACAGCATTAGACCGTCATTCGCAAATGGGTAATCTGGTATTGTCAGGCGTACCCCATGTTCCGCTGTCTCATCTTCCACAGCCAGCCCCCTTTGATAGCACAATTTTTTAATGTAAAAAGGTGTTGGCATAATTAGTATAGATTAATACTTTTTTTTGTTTTTGTTTTTATTCCTGCTGGCCGAGACCCAACCCCTAAATCCTTGATATAAACTTAGGGAATTACGTACCTGCTGATGAGGTCTGCAGGTAAGCCTTCCCTGTCGAACCTCCAGAGTTTATCATAGACATCTGAACTTAGCTCTAATGAATACTTGCCGGGCCAGAAACAAGACTCAATGATTCCACCTGCGTTGACGAGACTTTGGCGTGCACGAGCATTGATCTCCATGGTGTAGCGGAAGTGGGGATGTAAGAGCCTATAGATAGGATGCATCGCACTTAGTTGTCTGTTTGCCGCTATAATGTATGGCTCCATACTGCAGTGAGTCCTCAACCTGTACAATTTTCACAGCGATAACACATTACGTGTATTCATGCCTATACAATTAAAAATTTAAAACTAAATACTGTTGTCAACAAAATAACCATATAACCTCTCTCCTTATACAAATATATGATTTCTAGCTTTTTATCCTGTATACAAAAGTGATGTTTTATGATATAATTAATGTATTTATCCGTAAAACTAAAATTATGAGTGGTAAAACTTTGTTGATAAAATCAAAAAGTAATGATTAAAAGAATGTATTTATTGTTTTTTTTTAAATGTGTGAGAAACCTTAAACATATTACATTTGTATACGAAGAGAGTATATAAGTGAAGATCTAGTTTGTTAAATACCAGTGGGAAATTAGCTGGTGATAACCAGCGTCATGAGAAATAGCGTGAGTCTTAGCAAGAGTCCATAGCCAGCAGGAGGTAGCATCATATCCTGGCGTGAATACGTGCCTCCATTGGGGCCTGGTTTTATCTTGGGGACGAGTCAACTCAATGGCAACAGGTCTCAATGTGCTATCATCGTTGAGGAAGAATAGTGTTCGAGAAGCATATAAGGTGCTATCATCCAACTCTCTCACTTTGTTCACATACGGTAGAAGCAAATCATGATAGTCCAACATGAACAATCTCTTGTTCTCCAGAGCCTTGCATGCACACATCCATTGATATTTATTCATTATGGAAATAAATACTCTATATGGATGGGATGGATATATATATATATGTATGCCTTTTCTTTAAAACATGTGGATATTAGTTAATGTTACCTCATCAAATGACATAACTCCTTTGATTTCTCTTTCCACAATCTCACTAGTAATGAGTGAGTTGGGATCACCATAAACCGCAGGGTCTAGTTTGCTTTTCAAGGGCCACTCCTACAACAACAATGTGATCTTAACTAGCTCAGTTTTCCACCAACACCATGTACGTATGTATCTTGCTTTATTGGAACAATCAAAAGAAAAAACTACTGGTTAAAGCTTAGTATATAGCCAGGGCCGGGCCTGACATATATAGGCCCATAAGCAACTAAAATTTATTTGGCCCTACAATAATTCTTTTTTAAAAAAATCATTGCAAAATTACTGTATATGGGTTTCGAACCCGGCATCCTACGTTAGGTGGCAAGAAAATTTTGCCATCTGAACTATCAAACATTTAGTGTAATTGGCCCCTGACTTATTTTTGACACTATCGGCCTTCAAGCCAATGCTTGATGAGCTTGTGCTCAGGCCCGGCCCTGTATATAGCTTACTCGAACTAGCTGAATGCAATAGGGATTAAGGCCTGCAAGTGTCTGGCGAGCAAACTCGTTGTCTCGAATCCATGAAAATCTATCCTCTGAATCAAAGTGAATGATGCAGTTAAGTGAGATTAATTGTAGCTAGCTTTATACAGAATTAGATATAAATATATAATGGAGGATTAAAAAAGAGATTGGTACTGTCAAGGAGAATAGGGGATTCAAAGAGGAGAATATCCTCAGCTTTAGCAGCAATAGCTTTGAAAATTCTGGGGATCAAAGAAAAAAGGCCAGTATCCTTGGGAATCTCGATGCCTTCTTCAAAGAGATTTTCTATGGACTTGAAGTGTGGGAAGGGCATGTTTGGATCCAACAGAAAAGCTTCGATCTGTTGCAACGCAGCAGGAAGAGCTGCCAAGGCTGCCGTGCCCGTAAATGCATCACCCTTGACTTTGCTGAACTCCTCGTCTCTGGGGACATAGAAATCTTTTTGGCGTGTCTCCGTGGAGGGGTCTATGACGCAGGGTTTGCGACCAGTCTTGCACCGCCTTGGGTATGGGTGAGAGAGGCCGCCAAGAACGGGACGTGCAAGTTCTGGATCTTCGTCAGGATTACCCACATCGTTGTACACGTCATAATCGTAAACCCGCTCGAACTTTTTAAATTCATGATCTCCCTCACGGTTCTTGCCTTGCAAGGTCTCCAGCTCCTCTTTTCGCAGCTGTTTAAGAGGCTCAGGAGTTTTGAGAGGCAAGTAGGACTTGTTGGAGAAGAATGTCCGCTTGGTTGGGTCATCGGACTTGGGGGCCACCCACGAGTTAAATGTAAAGGTAACGGGGCCGTCGGGTACCTCAAGCTTCATTTCCTTGAGGAATATCTCTTTACTCTCAAGGTTTACAACTCTGATGGCACCAACCACTCCAAAGTCTTCGGGCATGTCGAACACACACTGTAGGTACTGATCATCATGTCCATCACGTTGTGCGTAATCCTCCACTGGATCCTTCTCCATTGGCGTCCCTGACATATGTGTTAAGTACTTGGTTAAGTATCATTCCATTAATCACTAATGATGCACTAGCCTACTTTTTTACGTCACATTATAAATTTATATACTCAAAATGCGATAGCTTCTTATATAAAAATAATAATAATACGTTTGCCTGATAATTGTACTCACGGGGGTCAGTCTCGGCGCTAATAAGCTCGACGAGCAGTGATTCTCCGACGGAAGGTAACAAGCCTTCTTGGGCCATTATAGTTCCCTTCTTTTTTTTTTCTTGGGACAACACCGTTATAGTTCCCTTTACTTTGATTTTCTTAACTTCTTCTTTCACTATTTTACCTTTCCCATTAATATCAAACTTTGAGGCAGTGACCGTACATCGTCCTTTGAGGTCTGGACGAGGACACAGCTTGTAACGATGTCCTGCCGCGAGGGAGTTGATGAGTGCTGATGGTTTAGTGAACTGAGAGCTGAGACTGTTTGCTATGCTTAAGGTCTGGAGACTGGACGACGCCTCTCTACAAAACATCTTTTTATCTGTTTTCTTTTATGTTGCTTACTCTCTTGTGCATCCCCTCTACATCTATTTATACAAGTTTATAAAATATTAAATATTTTTCTTATTTCTAAAATTAGAAAAAAGTTCTCTACTTACCGAGTCCACGAGTTTGCATGTTACTTTGTTGATATAGATGGGGTGAGTACTAACTATGAGTGACTGCATAGCCTTTCTAGCATAAAATTTTAGAGTAAAATTAATTTTCAACTGAGTTGCGCTGATACAGAATCAATCACAATAAAAAAAATATAGTTTCATGTAGAGTTACCTTTTTATTTATGTCTTTTGTGAATTTTCAACTTAAAAAGTTTCTTTTTGAGCAACACTTAAAAGTTTTCTTCCGTTTCTTATGGAGTAAACTTTTTACTCCAGCTTTATTTTTCTCTCTCATTTCTTTTCTTACTAATTTACTCTAATTTTTATTCCTTCCAATTACTCTATTTTTGGTCACTCACACCCTATATAAATAGGTGTGCTTTTTGAGTAACTTACATAAGAACTAAATAACATTTATTATATTTCTGATGATAAAATAATTTATGTATTTTCTTTATCATTTTTTCTAATTTAATTTGATTAAAATTGTAATATAAGTCATTTTAAAAATCAATTTTTTTTGTGACTCAGCTTTAACTATTTAATATTTTTGTAGCTATAGAATATCTATGAAATATCCGTACAATCTCAAAAGTGAAATACAACACATAAATGAACTTTCTCTCTAAATATTCAAATAAAACCCAAAACATAACCCCTTATCTCTGTGGACACATTTGTTTAGTGTCTTTAAATATTTACAATATAATTAGATCAATATAATTGCTTAATATTTTACTCTCTTTTTTTTATAAGTCTTAAATCGTTTTGTTATTTATATGTATGAAACTTAACAAAAGATTGCGTTAAATATCAATATTCTTTTCTTTTAAGTAGATATATCATTTAAAGTAAAATAATTCATATTGCTTCAGTTATTCATTTTTGGTATTGAATTTCATTTGTTTTTCTAAATTGTACCATATTTTATTTAGTTACTAAATATATTTAAATCAAATTAATTTTTTAATTGAATTTATTTTGATTCATACTCTTAGAATAATAATATATTTGAAAAAATTAAATATAATTTAAAATATTTTGTTTTGGGATAAAATTATAGGAGAAAAATTAGAAGTGTTGATTACTCCGGAGTTGCATAAACTAATCAAACTAGTAATTTCAAAAGACATCAATCAATTAGAGTGTCAAAGATATACCAATAACTACCAAATTAACAGTTTTATTCTATCAGTTTAGTAATATACATGGTTCACATCAAGTGCCAACCATAACTTTAATATTTGATCCCATATTTTTAAAATTATGTATTTGGTATTAAGTCAATTTAACACAAATTTTTTTATGATATCATATGATTAAGGTATATTAGTTTAATAAATTCCCTTTTTCTAATTATTTGATCAAAATACATTCATAGTAAAATTATTCTTAGTTCAAGTATTTTAATATACATTAAAATCATCTTATAAATAATATTGATTAGAAAAAATAGAGTTGTTAATTAAAAATACTTTAATAATTTATTATCAAATATTAACTATTAAAATTCCAATTATTTGAAATAAAAATAACAAATTATATGTTTATCATCTATAATTTATTATGTTTTAAAATATAATATTTATAAAATAAACTTAATTGCTAAATATATTTGAATTCATTAATACTACTAATATATTTAGATTTTTAAAAATCAAAGCAAGTGAGACTTGTAAAAGCAAACATCTAAAATACTATTATAATAATTTTGAGATATTTTATTTTGAGATATTTTCTAGGTTTTATTTCCATAATTAGAATAAATGTTATTAAATAAAAATAAAATTTAATAATAGTAATCGATTATTATTATTATTTTAATTCATTAAGTATATATATACATGTAGCTACACTCGTGAAAGTTAACGTGAGAGTGATACGTAAAATTTTTACTTTTTACACAATATTATTAAGATAGATGAATATATATGCAGTGATTAATTGGAATTTTTCCATTTGGTCGATTGGTTTTATGTTGATTTAATTAACTAGCAAAAATAAGTCATACTAAAAGTTAAAGTTTATGAAAGTATGTGCACTAAAAACGGAATATTTGATTTTTTATGTTTTAAATTTGATGGAAAGAGATATCCTGGTCTATAATAAAAAGTAGTTAAGGATCTAGTGGAGCAATTAAGGATGAAGAAGGTGTTGTCGTAAACATACCGGAAAAGATTTAGTACGACGATATACATGAACAAACTGTTCAACGATATATTTGTGTTTCTCTGGTTATATTACTAATCAGGTGATTAAAATCATAACTTGTAGTGAAATGTGGGATCAGTAAGAAAAAATACATATGTTGAAGTCGTTTTTGAACAAGTTGTATTTGTAGTGGAGGTTGTACGAACTGACAATGTATAATCTGGTGATCTTATCGCATATGTTAAAACTTCAATTAAATCATCCGCGATCTGTAAAAGTGGATGTGAAAGTGAGGACAAAGAGAAAGCCATGATCCTAATGTCTTCTTACCTTCTCAATGGTGTTCAATAAGTTTAATATTTCTTTTATACTACTCAATCATAAGAACAAATCTATCATATACGTATCAAGATATGTCAACCCAATCCACGATTTTTAAAGCAAATAGAATAATGCAAGTGGTCTTTTACGCTAAGTAATTAAGTTTGGTTTAAAATACTAATGGTTAGAAGTGATTAAGAAAGCAGTGATCTCAATTCCAATCAAGAAACTCAGCAAATAACAAGTGTTAATCAAAGTTTAAAAGGTTAACTCATGGAATTGGTAACCAATTAAGGATGATAGATTTCAAAATTTGGATGCTAATCATAATCAATTATCATGCTTCTTCATCCTAGGATCACAAGTATAAACAAATTTACTCTTGTGATAATAACTCCTATGGTAATCATGCATTCAATATCAACTCTTATTGGCTAACGACACTTAACCATGCATTGGAAACAAGTCATAGTAGTCATAATACATCTCTAGTATGCAAAACATCAACTTTGTTGGCTAAACATGCAAAACACAATATGAGATTCAGTCAAACATTTCATAGAACACCTCTCAGACATGAAATCACCTTAAACATAGGTTAAAAGTAACTAAGTCTAATCTAGCACTAAGCACACATTATATGTAAAAAGGAATGTCAATCTATCCTTAAGCATCACAATTCATACATCAAGATAGTAAAAATATAGAATGGACATTGCTTTATTTTCATCCTCCTATTCCTTCTGTTCCTTCACTCCTCCTGCTTTTTAATTATCCTCTTCAATCTTCATTCTGCCTCTTTTCCTCCTCAATCACCTCCGGTTGTAATATTCACCACTACTGATTATTCCATCATAACTATTATCTTCTTCTGCATCATTTTCGTGTGATACAATCTCTGCCGCCATTAGTAAACATAATTGGAGAAAATGAACAATGTACTGTTTTTATATTCTATTATATTTTAGAGCTACATAATAGACTTGTAGCACAATATGTATTGTGTTTTTCATGGTATTCAACTGTAACATCAGTACCATCACTACTACCGTTTGTTTCAACATCGCTACCGTGTTTTTCTCCACCACTGTCGCCATCCATCGTTTCCTCATCTCGTCCACCGTTTCTTATTTTTTTTAACTTCGTGTAACAACAATCAAAAATCAGTTCTTCTATATTATTTGCGTAATAAATATAGTATAGTCTAATTTTACAAATCGCTCTTGATGCACAACCATGAGCGGAGAAGGAAAATTTGGTCCATTTCTGTGTGAAGCTATCACATCCGAACTTCTCTTTTTATATGGTTACTTAGTGAATATTTTTTTCAATATAGTTATTCCACAAATTCACCCTAGAATTATAGTGTTTGTTATTATATTGTTGTTTTCAAAAGAAGTGCTTCCCTGCACGTTTTTGTTGTTGTTACCGAACTTATAACTAAAAATTACCGAACTTCTCAGTCTCATTTATGAGGACGCAGTTGCCGGTAGTGGCCAGAAGTTTATGCCATATCTAAAGAAGACAGAAAATAAAGCTTATAGGTTCATATGCGACTATAGTGTAGACTTATTTATTGTGTTTTGGGCATTTTCAAATTTAGGAAAAATGCTACTCCCTTTGTTTTTATATGTAGAAAGTTTTAGTTGATCAATGCACAAAGATTAAGAAATATATTATTTATTTTTAAAATATCATTTGATATATAAATTAGGTATAGTTAAACCAGTCATAAATAAGTATATTATTTGATTGGTCATACTATACACAATAAAAGTAAAAAAATTATATAGAATAATGAAAGTACTTATATTTTGAAACAAACAATGTTTTCTTAAATTACTTATAGTAGGAAACAGAGGGAGTAGTTTTTAAATGAACCGGTTTAATTTTGGTTTTTAAATAAAAGTATTTATATTTGTTTAATAAAAAATATTTAATTTTGTTGCATGTTTGAAGGAAAAAATCTGTAATCTTGTAAACAACAACAGTACCCAAACCATCATATAATCAACAAATTAGGGGTGGCAAATAAGAACACAAACCGAGACGAACCAAACCAAAAGTATATGTCTAAACTATTTGGTTAAAGATTTTATGAATAAAAATGGTTTAGTTTGGTTTTAAACCAAACCAAACCAAAATACCGAAGTGTTCCTCAATTATATTAACTAAATATACTAATAATATTATGATATAAAACATTTAACCATTTAACCTAAACACAAAACATAATATTATGGTTTAGAATTTTCAACGATTTCCTAAAGTTTTCCAGGTAATATTGTTTTCATAGGCCTTTAACTTTCTATACTTGAATACAATTAATCTTCATTAGGTTAGGCCAACTCAATCGGTCGTTTACCAACGTCCAACAATATTTGGTCCAATACACATAAAATAACCACACATTAAGTCTTATTCCCAAAAGAAATAACAACATCAAAATCCTTTACCGCTTCCCAGCACAAATAAGGTACTTTTGAGCAGGTTGAGATTCATTATTTATTACAAAAGCAAAAAAAACATAGATGATAACTTGGGAGAAACGTAGATGATAACATCCAATGCATTAGATCAAAATGCTTTAGATCAGATAGACACACTGTAGGGAACACCCATCCCGGTAACGCCTGGTTCAGAGATAGGCTTCAAAAGCTCGTACTTAACAACACCTGCTCCAGTTCGATTCTTTAGAGAAACATTCACGTTCCTCTCATCTATCACTCCTTCTAGGTATTGGAGCTTGCCTTTGAAACGTTCATATGCAGCATAGATGACAGGTTCGTGGGCCCAAGATGCTTCTGGGTTTTCCCCTAGGTACTCTTCATCTGGTGAATGTGCAGATAGAAGATCCAAAGTCACCATCACTATGGTCGCCTGCTTCTTCGACGGGAATGTCTTAAGCATGGTCTTCTCTGGATCCTCATAGAACTCTTTTAGCTCTTCATCTGTCGGCTCTTCCACTGGCATTTTTATCCTTGATGTGGTTGGTCGGTTGGGAAAGTATCCACCATACCCGTACTGTCCAAAGTTTACAGCTGCATGGTGGCCTGAAGCCACCCATGCAATCGTAGTCACCACTTCAATCAAGTCATCTTGTGTTTTGAGGACAGGCCACCATGGTTCATTTTTCTTGTCTCCATGCCCTATGTTCCTCACTTCACTCCACCATCCTTGGAGTTCCTCATCCAATGTGACCTGTTCTGAATCTGGATAATAGTGATTCACATAGTCTGTGACCCATTCCTTAAGTGCATCCCACAGCATTAGACCGTCATTCGCAAATGGGAAATCTGGTATCGTGAGGCGTACCCCATGTTCCGCTGTCTCATCTTCCACAGCCAGCCCCCTTTGATATCACATTTTTTTTTTGTTTTATGTAAAAATATTGTTAGCATAACTAGTATAAAATATATACAAAGAAATAAGTATCTTTTTGATCAAACCAAATAAAATAAGTACTTGCTCTTCACTTAAAAGATTAAGTTTTAGAATTTGCATGCATATCAATCAAAATAAAAAATATATATATTGATTAGTTTTTGTTAGTTTTATTTGTTTCCCAATAAAGTTTAACTATTCAAATTTTCAAATCTTAATTTACGTTTTAATTTTAAACCAAAATGTACTATTAATTAAAAGCAAAACATTAATCTTTTGTATACAAAAACAAGTTCTAAAATATTAATCTTAGGAATTATGTACCTGCCGATGAGGTCTGCAGGTAAGCCTTCCCTGTCGAACCTCCAGAGTTTATCATAGACATCTGAACTTAGCTCTAATGAATACTTGCCGGGCCAGAAACAAGACTCAATGATTCCACCTTCGTTGATGAGAACTTGGCGTGCACGAGCATTGATCTCCATGGTGTAGCGGAAGTGGGGATGCAGAAGCCTATAGATAGGATGCATCGCACTTAGTTGTCTGTTTGCCGCTATAATGTATGGCTCTATACAGCAGTGAGTCCTCAGCCTGTAAAATATACGTGTATTAATGTCTATACAGTTAAAACTAAATAATAGTATCAACAAAATAAGCATATATATACATCTAGTTTGTTCAATACCAGTGGGAAATAAGCTGGTGATAACCAGCGTCATGAGAAATAACGTGAGTCTTAGCAAGACTCCATAGCCAGCAGGAGGTAGCATCATAGCCTGGCGTGAATACCTGCCTCCACTGGGGTCTGTTTACATCTTGGGGACGAGTCAACTCAATGGCAACAGGTCTCAATGTGCTATCATCGCTGAGGAAGAATAGTGCTCGAGAAGCATATAAGGTGCTATCATCCAACGCTCTCACTTTGTTCACATACGGTAGAAGCAAATCATGATAGTCCAACATGAACAATCTCTTGTTCTCCAGAGCCTTGCATGCACACATCCATTGATATTTATTCATTATGGAAATACTCCATATGGATGGATGGATATATGTATTTTTTCTTCTTAAAACCTGATGGATATTTATTAATTTTTTACCTCATCAAATGACATGAATCCTTTGATTTCTCTTTCCACAATCTCACTAGTAATAAGTGAGTTAGGATCACCATAAACCGCAGGGTCCAGTTTACTTTTCAACGGCCACTCCTATAACAACAATTAACGTGATCTGATCTTTAACTAGCTGGCTTTGTAAAAAAAAAAAAAAAAATCATAAACCATGTAACGTATGGATCTTTCTTTACTGGGAACAATCAGGGCCGTGCACATCATATAATAAAAAAGACTTTTGTTTTATGCCCTCAAATAAATATAGACTTTTTTGAGGCTTAAAATTACAAAATGTTTGTTATAGTGTAGTGGTTTAGTGAAGTTTAAGTGTGATGAAGGTCTCTTGTTCAATTTCTCCTCTATAAATTAATAATGTTGGGACTTTGAAATTTTATTAATTTAAAGAGATATTAATTTACAAAAAAAATCTTCTTTTGATATATCATTTTAAGATATATTTATTCTAAGATAAAAAAATATTTGATTTTAGTTTATAGAAATTAATTTTTATTTTTTAAATTTTACATTTATATAACTTTTATTATATTATTTGGTGTATATAATATATATTGCATAAAACTTAAATGTGTTTTTAGATATAATATTACTAAATCTCATTAAAAAAAACTCTGAATTTAAATAATATAATAATAGATTCTTACTTATATAAAATATGTATACATATAAATTATTAATTTATAATTTTAATGGGACCATATATTTACATAGAATTTTCTAAAAAATTATTATCTTATTATGTTATCGATTTATGTCAAATTTTGAACCGGTCCAAGATGGGACCGGTAAAATTTATTAATTTATAGAGATTGTTAATTTATTTACTATTAATTTATAGAGGTTCTACTGTATATAGCTTACATGAACTAGCTGAATGAAATAGGGATTAAGTCCTAAACCTAAACATTATAAGAAGAATAAAAAAACTCCTAATTTAAATTATTAGTAACTTTTATTTGAAAAATAGTAAATGTTTTCAATCTGTAGATATACTACATAAAATCTCATAATTACTTAAGAGATAATATACAAAATAATAATATGTTTGTTTATGTATCACTATATACATATATATATATATAACATTTTTAAAAAAATCAACAATATTTTGAAAATTAACTAATTTTAAAACTAATTCTTCTTAATCCAGTATAAATTTATTACTGAGTTTTGAGAAAATTAAGATCAGAATTTTCATAAAATAATTTCAAATAGCTTTAGAAAGATAAAATAACAAAAATAGAAATTTTGATAATAGCAATTACAATAAGATTAATTTAATAAGATTATCAATGTATTTAACCGTTTTAGAATCAACTTGAAAGCGACAAGTAAAATACTAACTTGTTTAATAATATAATAGGGATGGATCTTGCTTTAGTGGGAACAATCAAAAGAAGAATAAAAACTATTAGTTAAAGCGTATATAGCTTACTTGAACTAGCTGAATGCAATAGGGATTAAGGCCAGCAAGGGTCTGGCGAGCAAACTCGTCATCTCGGATCCATGAAAATCTATCCTCTGAATCAAAATGAATCATACAGTAAAGTGAGATTAATTGTAGCTAGCTAGCGAGCTGTATAGAATTGGATATATATATATATAAATATAAATGGAGGATTAAAAATTGGTACTGTCAAGGAGACTAGGGGATTCAAACTGGAGAATATCATCAGCTTCAGCAGCAGCTTTGACAAGTCTGGGGATCACAGGAAAAAGGCCAGCATCCTTGGGAAGCTCGATGCCTTCTTCAAAGAGATCTTCTATAGACTTGAAGTGTGGGAAGGGCATGTTGGGATCCACCAGAGCAGCTTCAATCTGTGGGAACACAGCAGGAAGAGCCGCCAAGACTGCTGTGCCCGTGAATTGGGCGCCCTTGACTGTGGTGAACTCCTCGTCTCTGGGGACATAGAATTCCAATGCTTTACGAGTCTCAGCGGAGGGGTCTTTGTCGCATGGTTTGCGACCAGTTTTGCACCGCCTTGGGTATGGGTGAGAGAGACCTCCCAAAATGGGACGGGCAAGTTCCGGATCTTTATCAGGACTACCCAAATCGTTGTACACGTCATAATCGTAAACCCGCTCGAACTTTTCGAATTCACCAGCTCGCTCACGGTTCTTGCCTTGCAAGGTCTCCAGCTCCTGTTTTCGCAGCTGTTTAAGAGGCTCCGGAGTTTTGAGAGGCAAGTAGGACTTGTTGGAGAAGAACGTCCGCTTGGTTGGGTCTTCGGACTTAGGGGCCACCCACGAGTTAAATGTAAAGGTGACGGAGCCGTCGGGTAGCTCGAGCTTCATTTCCTTGAGGAATATCTCTTTAAGATCCTGGTTTAAAACTCTGATGGCACCCACCGGTCCAAAGTCTTCGGGCATGTCGAACACACATTCGTACTGATCCTCACCATGTGCATCCAACAATACACGTCGTGCGTTATCCTTCACCGGATCCTTCTTCATAAGCGTCCCTGACATGTGTTAATTACTTGGTTAAGTTTCATTACCAGTATTCACTAATGATGCATTTGCCTACTTTTTTACTTCACATTAGGACATGATTAACTCCGATCTCTTAACATGGATTCTTAACTTATGATTTGACATTTTTTTTGTTTTTTACACTTTTCAGCTAAGAGATGGTTTTATATTTCTTATTTAAGAACCGTCTCTTAGCCAAAGAACCCCAGTTAAAAAACTGGGTTAATGATGGTCTTATAAATTTATACTCAAAATGTGATAGTTTCTTATATAATAATAATAATAATAATAATAATAATAATAATATGTTTGCCTTATAATTGTACTCACGGGGGTCAGTCTCGGCGCTAATAAGCTCGACGAGCAGTGAAACTCCGAGCAAATCGGTGACACCAACGGAAGGTAACAAGCCTTGTTTGGCCGTTATAATTCCCTTCACTTTGATTTTCTTAACATTATCTTTCGCTATCCAATCAATATCAAACTTTGAGGTTGTGACAGTGCATCGTCCTCTGAGATTTGGACGAGGAAACAGTTTGTAACGATGTCCTGCCGAGAGGGGGTTGACGAGTGCTGATGGTTTAGTGAACTCAGAGCTGAGACTCTTTGCTATGTTTAAGGTCTGGAGACTGGACGACGCCTCTTTACAAAACATCTTTATCTGTTTGCTTCTATTTTGCTACTCTCTTGTGCATCCCCCTACATCTATTTATACAAATTTAGAAAATATTAAATCTTTTCTCATTTCCAAAAGTAGAAAAAAGTTCTCTACTTACTGAGTCCTCGAGTTAAAATGTTACTTAATTGATTATGTGATTACTAACTATATAAATGGATTTTAGTCAAAAAAAAGGATGTGCTTTTAATTAACTTACATAAGAACTAGATAACTAACAGTAAGAGCCTGTCCGGTGGATATAAGGGCCTATCAAAATAAAATTATTCATATTAATCAATTTTTTTTAATAAATTTTACGAAACTCTTATTTAAAGAATTATAGTTTATAATATAGAAAATGATATACTAAATAATTACAGAAAAAGATAAGTTATTGTAAAATAAAAACATCAATACAAACAAAATAGGTTATGTTTTTAAGAGATATTATAATATTTTAAAAATAAACTGATATTTTCTTTGCTTTAACTTCACAACTATTTTTTTTATATCTAAATCATAATAATATGAAACTTACTTAATAGTGTATTATTATATTTATAAACTAATTTTTCGATTATACTACTTTATACCTATATATATATATATATGCTATTGTTTAAAAATAGGGGGTCCATAATGTAAGGCCCCATGCAAATATTTCACATCAATAATATGAGACCCCATGCAAGTGTAGACTTATTTATTGTGTTTTGGGCATTTTCAAATTTAGGAAATTGCTAGTTTTTAGACGAACCTGTATATTTTTTTATTTTGAAAAGAATCATTTAATTTTTAATAAAATGTTTAATTTTATTACATGTTTGATGGAAAAAAATCTGTAATCTTTTAACCGACAACAGTAATCTAACCCATCATATAATCATACAAATGATATAATTTGTAATCAATTTAGTTATATATTTTTTCAAGTTATATTTAATATCTATATTTTGATTTTAATATTTATTGATAAATTAAGTTTTAATTAATACTAATTTGTTTTTTTCTCTTATAATCTTAATATCTTACATGTTTGATGAAAAATATACAATCACGAAAGCAACAACAGTAATCCGATCCATATATAATCATACATATAATATAGTTTTAAAAATTTACTTTCTCTCAAGTTAAATATATATATATATATACCTAGTTTGTTATTTTCACTTTAAAAACTTCATTTGATAAACTAAATTTTAAGCATTGTAAATTAGACTAATGTGAAACAAAGTTGAAACGAAACAAAATTTTTATGTGAATCCTGTGTTCAAAAACTCGCGCACATCGTCAATTACGCCTCAACCATTTAATAGTATTGAAGGATCGTGCCTCAGCCATTTAGACTCAGTTATAGCCAAAATGGTATTTTGACTACTATGTATCACATATGAAGGGAGCAAGCTCGTCGTCATGGGCGAATCTAGGTGACGTAGGGAGGGGGCAGCTGCCCCCACTTAATTTTAAAAATGTTAAATATATCCTACTATATAAAAGCTACTAATTTTGAGGCTTATTAGGAGTGCCACATAGGATAAAATATTCTCTACCAATCAAACTGCCACGTCATCGCGAATGTTTAGATGATGGGTCTCGAACCATCCAAATCCGTCAAAATAGCCAGCCCATTGTATAACTTATAGCTTCCTTTTCTTTAGCCAACTTGCCTCAGACATCTCCAGCGACTCCAAATCTGTTCGTCTACCCAACTTCACCGGTATAACTTCTACGACTACAACAATGACACTTCAATGCTCCATTATAACTCATCAAGTGAAGACTCTTTGTACCTCTCCACATCCCTCTTCTCAATCTCTTGCCCAGTTCCTTAAATTTGATTTGTCACAAAAAGTTAGTGCATCATATAGTTTTTGAAATTCAAATAATACTAGGTGTTTTTCTGCACCATGTACAATGATAAATTTTTTTTAAAGTTAAATTATATTTAAAATGAAATTTATTAATATTATATATTTTATTATTTTTGACTAATATTTAATATAAAGTTGACTATTTTTGAGACTATAATGTTTGCTATTGTGATCAACACCTTTTTGCAGTACTCTGTTTGTATCTTTTTTATTAGTCATCTTTCTGTTATTTTTTCTTTTTGGTAAAATGATTAAAAAAAAGACTGAAGCTAAAATTAATCTGATTAAAAAAAAGACTGAAGCTAAAATTAATATTTTTGTTCTTGATCATTCACGTTATCTTCAAAGTTAATAACATAGCCAACGTAAATGATCGACGTTGAGATTTCAGCTTTTCTGATTTTTACTATTCTAATGTTCAATATAATTTGAATATTCTCTTTGTTTTATAACATAATGGTTTAAAAATATTTTTTTTTCACTATATAAATTGTTTTTATATTTCAATGTAACTTTATATTTATTAGATATTGTGTAGCCAATTAAATTATGTAAATTACTGTGTAATTGATTAAATTTATATATTAAATAACAGATTTCTAAAGTAATAACTTTTAAATATTACATATTTTAATTAAAATTGATTACATTTTGAAACATATAGAGTAATCTATAAACTAACTCTATATAGATATGAAGACAAAATTGTAAACTGATCTCATCTTGAATTTCTCTCATTCTGTACATTCTTAATTGGGAGGAGATAATCAACATCTAATTTTATGTTACTCTCAGTATATTAGAAATAGTCGAACCATAAATCAATTAAGGATGATGTAAGGAAGACATAAAGATGTATTTCCAGTTATCACAAATATAGAATCAATTGGCAATAACTTAATTATGTCCAGCGTAGGACAATATAGAAGACTTTCCATACCTTCTAATATTATAATATCTCACTATATTATTGGTTAAATCAGTTTTCTCTAGCACAAATACTCACTCAATTCTTAGAGTTTAAGCTTTTCTATCTGATGATATTAGTAGTTTGATCCAAAAAAAAGAAGAAACGGTCGAACTGTACATTATAATTAGAGAAAGAAAACAAGCAAAAATCAACCGAAGACTTTTAAGGTATATGAAACAAAAATTGGAAATATCAATTCTCTGTATTTAAAGAATAATGCAATAAAATTGTAAAAATACAAAATAAAACAAAAAAATACACAGATTAAAAGATTTAGTAAAATAAAATCATAATATAATTTCTATAATTTATAGTGCTCAGCTACACTAAAAAATCTAAATTTACAACATACACAGTTTTATTTACATCTTGAAACCTATTATATAATTAAAATGATTCTAAAAAAAGTGCCAGCACGAAGAGTTAAAAAATATACAATAAAATATAATACATAACGTTAAAAATACATTATCACTGATCACTAAAAAATCATGTTAGTAGTAATAAAAATGAGATGACAACATATTTATTAAAACCATAGAACGACACGCAATAAGGTGTTATTAAATATACAAATTACAAATTAAATATGCTCAACGCAAACACACATAAAAATGAGACATCATATTTGGATATATTTAAATAAATAATTTTAAATATATTATATTCTTGATAATTTTAAAATTACTTAAAAAGAATCTAAATTATTAAAAAAATAATATACAAATAAAACTAAAGCAATATTTTGTAACGTAAAAATAATAAATGAATAAAATATATAGTATGTTAATAAAATAGATTTTAGATTTTAAAGACTTCTAATTCATGTAATATTACAAAATTCAAAATTTGTTTATTACAATTAATATTTTACATTAGATATATTAAAATAATATTCTAGATCGATATTCAATTGTCAGTTTTCAACTATTACACGTAAAAAAATATTATTAAGTACGCTTTTTTTTAAAAGGAAGTTTTATATTTTAAGTAGGTTATTGGAGTACTTTTTCTTTTCGTAAATTTATTCGAGATGAGATTCCGATCTTTTAAACTAAGATAATTTGTGTTCTATACATAATTATATTTTTTTTACATAACTCTAAAATCTCGGACTTGATTTTTCATATTTTCTTAGTTAATTATGTTACATATAATAGAAATATTTACTTCAAACTAAAAATATAAAAAAAAATCAAATTTAAAAATTAGTTATATATAATTTAATATAGAAAAATTTGCATACAAACAAAAATGATAAATGTAACAAATTTAAATATATTATCCGCGCGTAGCGCGGAGAAAGGATCTAGTAACCATAACAAAACAGATAATGTTGACTATAGTGGTTATTGCCCCCACTAACTAAATGTATTTCCTCCCGTTGGTTTACGTTTTCACTCACGTTTTTGCTTTTATTTCTAAAGTTATTTAGTTTCCAGCATAAATTTTAAACTATTTTCTAATTTACATCTCCCATAAATGCACAATCTAATTATCATTACTTTGAGGATTTCAACATACAATAATATATGAATCTATGATATATATTCTTTTTACTATATCTTGTTTTCTTTCATCATTTTTGTTAATTATTATTGAATAACTATTTCTTAGAATGTATATTTACTTTTAAGGATATAAAGAGTAATCACATATTTTATAAAGGAAAACCATTTTAAACTAACGTCTACATATTCCTATACAATATTTTATATAATAATTTTTGTTTTCAATAGTGTATGATTTATATATAAATAATATTTTTGAAAATATAAAAATAATTTATGCCTCCACAAAATTTTTTTCCTAGATTCGCCACTGCTCGTCGTCACCACCAGGGGGCAGACGAAAATAAGTCGGTATGGGTCATGTGCCCCCTATATTTTGGTTTTTCTTTGATAGTTTAATTTAATTTATCAAATATCATTAGTTTATTGAAGAAAAATGTAAAAGTGCTTCCATCAAAAAAAAAAATTTGAGTGTTTATAACATGGTGCCCCTGGTTAAAAACAAAATGGACAACAACTGTACAACTCACTAAGATAGTTGTTCTAAGAAAAAAAAACTCACTAAGATAGTTGATAAGGCATTAAGAAATAGAATAATGTCACCAAAGTACGAGCCCATGACCCATGACATTAGTATGTAGGGCTACTACAGAGATGGTTTCAACTTTCAATTTTTTTTTTCAGCTTTCAATTTGATTTTGGCTACTTTTTTATTCTTTTCTTTGCCACATAGGTTAAACGTTTCATATAGGAACCGAGTTTGCATAGATTTTATTCTTTTGTAATGCATGTCTTTTTGAGTGATTAATAAATTTGAAATTTCATCCAATTTTTTTTTTAAACTAAAACTTATTTAAATATTTTTATAATAGTAACTTTTAAAATTAAGTTTATTTGAAAACGTAATTCTATGTTGTTTTATGTGCATAATTTTTAATATATTACCTAATTTAATTATATTTATTATTTAATTTAATAATTTTATTAATATAATATATAAATATGTTATTAATTTAAAATATATAAAATTTTCTTTGTATATATAATTTATAAAATCTATCCAGCATTCATTTTCCAGTGTCTTTTACACAAAAAGTATGGGAGTTGGTACCTTACCACCTTTAGGCGGATTGGATCATTTGCCTCTGAACTCATTTAATTATGGTTAGAAGTTGGCTTTGAAGGCTACTACACTCCCACCTACCAAACTTTATGACTGTCCCTTGGCGCCTTGGATAATCTCAGCAATCTAGATGACAAGAAATTTTAAAATTTTCCAGCATCTTCATTTCTTGGCGCAAGACACAATGACTAAGGCTATTACAGATACTAAGGGTTTCAGAATTTAATCGGGTTTTCAGTTCCAAATTTTGTTTATACTTAGTTAAACCTGAAAAATAAATAATGATCTAGTGAAACAAATATTGAAAATTTGAAATGAGAAATGTGAAATGCTCTTGTCACAATTATTTTTGGTTCCAATGTAATATTTGACAAGTAAAATTAGAAAACAAAACTCAAAAACTATGTGCAAATACATCATATCTGATAAACGAGAAGCAGGAACACATCAAACCCTATAAAGTTGACTATATAGAAGAAGGAAGAGCACCAAATACCAAAATATATTAAACTAATAATTTGAGTTAATTTTTGTATAATAGACACTTATTTTAGGTACTCAATGAAATTTTAGAGTATTTTGGGTATTTATTTGGGATTAAGTTCAGGTTTAGTATAAATTTTTTTCTGGAATTCTAAATTTTTAGTTTGTTCAGATATCCATTTGGGTTCGGATTCGGTTTGGGTAAAACCATGACCCAAAATATCGTAACATAAGTCCATTCAGTATTTATGTCGGATTCAGTTCGGTCGAATTCATTTTTGTCATGTTGGTTTCGGTTCGGGTTTTCGGATTCGATTTGTTTCCCACCCGTTAAAAGTATATTGAAAGATAAGGGTCGACGCCATGAACATGCCTCATCCAACATCGTATTTTTGTATGTTGTGGGTTAATGCCCAAAAGACCAAATCAAGGATTAGGGAGGGTTGATGCCATCTGATCTTTTTGAAAATCAGATTTATGTAACTAGTAGCAAAGTTTCATCGGAGAGCTATTTTAGTGATTAATTTGTTTTTAGTTCAATCTAAATTTTATTTAAATTGGAATTTCTTAAGTATAGTTAATTTCTTGGTCAATTATATTTTCTTGAGAGAATTAACAAAATGAAACACACTAAACTTTAGTTTATTTCATTAGGACTTTGTTAATAGGCTATTATCCCTTGATTAATCGAATTTAACCTTCACTAAAATAAAATAAAAACACCAAAATTAAAATAAAATTCTTCCTCAAAGCCCTTTTCACTCAACCTTTGTATCTCTTTTGCTCATCTTCTTGCTGAACCCTATGTTCTTCTTCTTTCTTCTTCAATAGTGATTTCCATGTATGCTATATATCGTAGCTTCTTCTCTTTTGGTCCAAGTAGTTTTGTCCCTATCAGAAGACTCCGCATCTTCTGGAGATTTTCATCAGCAGAGCTACTGGTACAAGCATTTATATAATTGATCTGAGTTGTTGTATGAAGCTCTTAGTCTCTTAGATCAAAAAAATGATGAGGGAGTGAACGAATGATTTTAGTGTTGATATGGGATTGGCTCAGAGTTATTGTAGCCAATAATAATGTCACCCTCTTGGTTAAGATATTATTCTAGTTTGATTGAAGTGAAATACACTTTCATTTGTGATTGCGCTGTTAGAAATATTAGTGATTTAATGTATGGTTAACTATAAAGTAAAAAGATGTATTTAATTAAAAAACTTACAAAATAAATGGTAGGTCCAACACAATGTTTCTGTTTTAATAATATAAATTATCATAGCCTACCCGGATTTACAGTAATTCAATTTCAGTATTTTTTTTGTTTATTTAAAAGTTTACTCGGATCTGGTTATGAATTTTCATCAATTTCATAAACTTTTCCAGGTAAAATTGTTTTAATAGACCTTAACTTACTATACTTGAATACAATCTTCAATAGGTCAGGCCAACTCGATGCGTTTTCCTACGTCCAACAATATTTGGTCCAATAAACATAAGATAACCACACATTAAGTCTTATTCCCAAAAGAAATGACAACATCAAACTCCTTCACCGCTGCCCAGCACAAAGTACCCCTTGAGCAGGTTGAGATTCATTATTTATTACAAAAGCAAGAAACTTAGATGATAACTTGGGAGAAACATAGATGAAAACTTCCAGTGCATTTGATCAAAATGCATTAGATTAAATAGACACACTGTTGGGAACACCCATCCCGGTAAGGCCTGGTTCAGAGATAGGCTTCAAAAGCTCGTACTTAACAACACCTGCTCCAGCTCGATTCTTTAGAGCAACATCCACGTTCCTCTCATCTATCACTCCTTCTAGGTATTGGAGCTTGCCTTTGAAACGTTCATATGCAGCATAGATGACAGGTTCGTGGACCCAAGACGCTTCTGCGTTTTCTCCTAGGTATTCTTCATCTGGTGAATGTGTCGATAGAAGATCCAAAGTCAACATCAATTTCGTCGCCTGCTTCTTCGACGGGAATGTCTTAAGCATAGTCTTCTCTGGATCCTTATAGAACTCTTTTAGCTCTTCCTCTGTCGGTTCTTCCACTGGCATTTTTATCCTTGATGTGGTTGGTCGGTTGGGAAAGTATCCACCATATCCGTACTGTCCAAAGTTGACAGCTGCATGGTGACCTGAAGCCACCCATGCAATCGTAGTCACCACTTCAATCAAGTCATCTTGTGTTTTGAGGACAGGCCACCATGGTTCATTTTTCTTGTCTCCATGCCCTATGTTTCTTACTTCACTCCACCATCCTTGGAGTTCCTCATCCAACATGACCTGTTCTGCATCTGGATAATAGTGATTCACATAGTCTGTTATCCATTCCTTAAGTGCATCCCACAGCATTAGACCGTCATTCGCAAATGGGTAATCTGGTATCGTCAAGCGTACCCCATATTCAGCCGTCTCATCTTCCACAGCCAGACCCCTTTGATATCACAAAATTTTAAATGTAAAAAGTTGTTAGCATAATTAGTATAAATCGATGTTCAAGAACTCGTTATGCGCGTATTATGCGTTTTGTATGAGATTATTGCTTAGGCAGGTATCTAGACCGATTTTTTGAATGCCTAAACCGATTTATTAAAAAAATAGGTATATAAAAATCATTTTATTTAGATTCGAATGGGCGGACGCCTTGGAGCCAAGTTTTAGAACACTTAAATTAAGACTTACAAAGAAATAAGTATAGTCTTAGGAATTACGTACCTGCTGATTAGGTCTGCAGGTAAGCCTTCCCTGTCGAACCTCCATTGTTTGTCATAGACATCTGAACTTAGCTCTAATGAATACTTTCCGGGCCAGAAACAAGACTCAATGATTCCACCTGCGTTGACGAGACTTTGGCGTCCACGAGCATTGATCTCCATGGTGTAGCGGAAGTGGGGATGCAAAAGCCTATAGATAGGATGCATGGCACTTAGTTGTCTATTTGCCGCTATAATGTATGGCTCCATACAGCAGTGAGTCCTCAGCCTGAAATTTTTTCCATCTCTTAGCAGCAATAACACATAAGTCTAATGTGTATAACCATATATATACGAGAGGATCAAGTTTGTTCAATACCAGTGGGAAATAAGCTGGTGATAACCAGCGTCATGAGTAATAGCGTGAGTCTTAGCAAGACTCCATAGCCAGCAGGAGGTAGCATCATATCCTGGCGTGAATAGCTGCCTCCATTG
Source organism: Brassica rapa (assembly GCF_000309985.2). Taxonomy (NCBI): domain Eukaryota; kingdom Viridiplantae; phylum Streptophyta; class Magnoliopsida; order Brassicales; family Brassicaceae; genus Brassica; species Brassica rapa. The sequence continues at coordinate 22,616,052 of NC_024801.2, read as the reverse complement.
GGGACTGTTTACATCTTGGGGACGAGTCAACTCAATGGCAACAGGTCTCAATGTGCTATCATCGTTGAGGAAGAATAGTGTTCGAGAAGCATATAAGGTGCTATCATCCAACTCTCTCACTTTGTTCACATACGGTAGAAGCAAATCATGATAGTCCAACATGAACAATCTCTTGTTCTCCAGAGCCTTGCATGCACACATCCATTGATACGTATTCATTATGGAAATACTTCATATGGATGGATGGATATATATATATATATATATGCTTTTTTCTTTAAAACATGTGGATATTAGTTAATGTTACCTCATCAAATGACATAACTCCTTTGATTTCTCTTTCCACAATCTCACTAGTAATGAGTGAGTTGGGATCACCATAAACCGCAGGGTCTAGTTTGCTTTTCAACGGCCACTCCTACAACAACAATGTGATCTCAATTAGCTTACTTTTTCTGTTTTTAGTTTTAAAACCAAACATGATTTTTCTTTAAAAAACGAAATTCCATCAAACCATGTACATACTAGGTGACTCTTACGTGCTCATGCACGAGTATAAAAATTTACAAAATAATCAATTATAATTTATAACTTTTTGCTTTCACTTGTTGATCAATTTTAAATTCTATTATAATCAATATGTATGAAAAGTAATGTATGAAAATTAAATATCATGTTATGTTTTAAATAAAATTATGTTGTTATCTCAATTTAGTATGATATTTTATATATAACAATTTAGATAGGTTCAATTATTATTTTTCGGTATATTAGATTATTTATAATTACCAAATAAATCATAATTTATTGTGGTTTTAAATATATTAAAATCAGATTATTGTTATTATACTTAGTTTTGATTCATCATATTAATTTGTTAATATATTTTTAGAAAAAACTCTATTATTTAATGTATAGGTTGTTTTAGGAGGTGTCAACAAAAAAAGTCAGACAAAAAAATTGTTTTATGAGGAAGTAGAAATAAAAGTAAGTGTTACTTTAGTTAGAAGGGCAAATTTTATGTTTACCACTTTCATGCACTAACCAATATAATCAGTGATCTCTAAAAAGTCATACAAATAACTAAATTATAATAACTGATTAATGTTTCGCTTTCACTGGTTTATAAAATTTAAGAAGGTTTATAAATTATGTCTTGAAAAATATATTTAATTTTTAATTATATCGATAACTCAGTTTGACGTATAATTCTAGGTATAAGAATTCAGACCAATTTGATTATTTACTTTTAAAAAAAAACTAATTGGAACAATTTAACTAAATTGAAGTAACTGTTTTTCTTGGCTCTAATTATGGTAAAATATTGTGAATCATTTTGTTATCTTCATTTATTTTGGTTATTCATCTTACATTAGTAAGTATTTTATAAATTTTTATATAATTTCTATAGTCCAAAACTAACATTATAAGAAGAAGAAAGAAACAACTTCGAATTTAAATTTAGTAGTAACTTTTATTTGAAAAATAGTTAATGTTTTCAATATCCGTTAATATGTTCTAAATAACTACTAGATAATATACAAAATAATAATATGTTTTCTATGTATCACTGAGTATATACATATGTGTATATATATATATATTTTTTTTTTTTTAAATGACAATATTTTCAAAATTAATTAATTGTTAAACCAATTCTTATTAATGTAGTATACATTTACTACTGACTTTTGAAAAAACAATGTAAGAATTGTTCATAAAAGACTTTCCAAATATATTTACAAAGATATATAGATATTTTCCATTTTTGTTATTTAAAAAAATCTTAATAAAAACTAAAATAGAAATTTTGATTTTGACAATACAAGTTTATTTAGGGCTGTTCAATATGGTAAAACCGAACCGTACCGAACCGAACCGAACCGAAATAGACAATATGGTTTGGTTTTGGTATATACCATATCAACCGAATGGATATAATTTTATAAAAACCGTAGGATTTGGATATGGTTTGGTATATAACCGATTAAACCGAATAAACCGAATAAAACCGATTAAAAGTAGAAACATGTAAATATGTATATATTTTATAACAATACATGAAAATCTATTTGTTACATAAGTTAAATTTGTGTTAATAACTATTACCATAATTTTATAGTAATAAGAAACCTTAATTTGTAAAACACTTGAAATATAACTAAATAATAATACATCGTAATTCAGACATTTTATTTTCTAAGTCTTCTTTTGATCTTTTTGCTTTATTTTAGTCTTCACTAAATTAATATGAAGATTATAAATTTGAAGGACAATAATTAATGGAAAATTTTCAATTGAAAAAACATGACTTTAATGAACACTAAATATGGAAGAGTGAAAAAACTTTTTTTTCATGTTTTTGTTTTGTTTCATATTTTTATTTTCAAAATTTCAAGCTTTGATTTTAGTTATAGATTTGATTATTTTATTTGATGGTAGAAATATTTTTATTTTTTTCTTCATTTATTTGAACATGTAATATATTTTTAATAAATGACTGTGTTGACAATATGACTCTAAAATTCATATAATATGATCTTAAACAAAATAATTATGTTTTTTGGTATAAAACGGAATAAACCGAAAACCGACGGTATATAAACCGAACCGAACCGAAGTAAATATGGATTTAGAATGGTAGTTATATTTTACTAACCGAATACCGAAAACCGAAAAAAACCGAACCGATATCCGGATTGAACACCCCTAAGTTTATTCATTAAGGTTATCAATGTAGTTAACCGTATTAAAAATTAACATGAACGCGAAACATAGAAAAATTACTTTTAAGATAATATAGCTATTAGATAAAGCGTATATAGCTTACTTGAACTAGCTCAATGCAAAGGGGATTAAGGCCAGCAAGTGTCTGCCGAGCAAACTCGTCGTCTCGGATCCATGAAAATCTATCCGCTGAATCAAAGTAAATGATACAGTAAAGTGAGATTAATTGTAGCTAGCTGTATAGAATTGGATATAATAAATATATAAATGGAGGATTAAAAAAGAGCTTGGTACTGTCAAGGAGGATAGGGGAATCAAACTGGAGAATATCATCAGCTTCAGCAACAGTTTTGACAAGTCTGGGGATCAGAGAAAAAATGCCAGCATTCTTGGGAAGCTCGATGCCTTCTTCAAAGAGATCTTCTATGGACTTGAAGTGTGGGAAGGGCATATTGGGATCCACCAGAGCAGCTTCAATCTGTGGGAACACAGCAGGAAGAGCTGCCAAGATTGTCGTGCCCGTGAATGCAGTACCCTTGACTGTGGACCACTCCTCGTCTCTAGGGACATAGAAATCCCCTTTGCGTGTCTCAATGGAGGGGTATTTGCGACTTGGTTTGCGACCAGTTTTGCACCGCCTTGGGTATGGGTGAGAGAGGCCTCCCATAACGGGACGGGCAAGTTCTGGATCTTTTTCAGGATCACCCACATCGTTGTACACGTCATAATCGTAAACGCGCTCAAACTTTTTGAATTCACCATCACGCTTACGGTTCTTGCCTTGCAAGGTCTCCAGCTCCTCTTTTCGCAGCTGTTTAAGAGGCTCGGGAGTTTGGAGAGGCAAGTAGGACTTGTTGGAGAAGAACGTCCGCTTGGTTGGGTCTTCTGACTTGGAGGCCACCCACGAGTCACATGTAAAGGTAACGGGGCCGTCAGGTAGCTCAAGCTTCATTTCCTTGAGGAATATCTCTCTATGGGCCTCGTTTAAAACTCTGATGGCACCCACCGCTCCAAAGTCTTCGGGCATGTCAAACACACACTCGTACTGATCCTCACCATGTGCATCAATCACTAAACGTCGTGCGTGATCCTTCACCGGATCCTTCTCCATAAGCGTCCCTGACATGTGTTAATGACTTGGTTAAGTATCATTACCAGTATTCACTACTGATGCATTAGCCTACTTTTTACTTCTTATATAAAATAATAATAATATGTTTGACTGATAATTGTACTCACGGGGGTCAGTCTCGGCGCTAATAAGCTCGACAAGCAGTGAAACTCCAAGCAAATCGGTGACGCCAACGGAAGGTAACAAGCCTTGTTTGGCCGTTATAATTCCCTTTACTTTGATTTTCTTAACTCTTTCTTTCGGTATCCAATCAATATCAAACTTTGAGGCTGTGACCGTACATCGTCCTCTGAGGTTTGGACGAGGGCACAGCTTGTAACGATGTCCTGCCGAGAGGGGGTTGATGAGTGCTGATGGTTTAGTGAACTCAGAGCTGAGACTCTTTGCTATGTTTAAGGTCTGGAGACTGGACGATGCCTCTTTACAAAACATCTTTTATCTGTTTGCTTCTATTTTGCTTACTTTCTTGTGCATCCCCGCTACATCTATTTATACAAGTATAGAAAATATTAAATCTTTTTCTCATTCCAAAAAGTAGAAAAAAATGTTTTCTACTGAGCACCCGGATCAACAAACTTTCTTAACTTACTATCTTAACTTCATAATATTAAACTTTCTTAACTTGGTATCTTAAATCATGTTAAATTTTTAATCGAGTTTATTTTGTTTCATATTCTTAGAAATAAAACTATATTTGATAAAATTATGTATAAGTTGAAATACTTTCTTTTGGGATAAAATTATGGGAGAAAAAATTGAAGTGTTGATCACTCCGGAGTTGCATAGACAAACTTGTAACTTTTTAAAGACTCACCAATCAATTGGAGCTTCAGATATATAGCAATAACCACCAAATTAAAATTGTTGTTCTGTCAATTTAGTAATATATGGTTCACATCAAGTGCCAACCATAATTTTAATTTTTGATCACATATTTTTTGAATTATGTATCTGGTGTTAAGTTAATTTAGAACATATATATTTCTATAACTGATTACATTTTTAAAATATAAATATTTAGATAATAAAATTTAATTGTCAAATATATTTGAATTCATTAGTAGTACTAATATAATTAGGTTTGGGAAAATCAAAGCGAGCAAGACTTGTAAAAGAAAACTTCTCAAATCATATTATAATAATTTGAGATATTTTTATTTTGAGATACTTTTTAATTTTTTTATTTCCAGAACATTAGAATAAATATTATTAAATTATAACTTTTGTTCAAAAAATAGTGTAAAACTTTAAATTTAATAATAGTAATTGATTATTATTATTTTGATTCATTAAGTATGTATATGTAGCTGACACTCGTGGGAGTTTACCTGAGGACAGATGAATATATATGAAATCATAAAATGTTTATTTTTCTATCCGGTCCATTGGTTTTATGTTGATTTATCTAGCAAAAAAATTAGTCATATTAAAAGTTAAAGTTTAGAAATTAATATGTGCAATGATTATTGGAATATTTTAAAATTTTGATGTTTTAAATTTGATGGAAAGAGAAATTGTAGTCTATAGTAAATATGATTCAAGGATATAGTAGCACAATAAAGGATGAAGAAAACATTGTTGTAAAAATACCGAGAAAGATTAGTATGACGACTCAGACGACATTCGGGATAAAACTGTGCAACAATATGTTTTTGTTTCTCCGGTTATATTACTAATCAGGTAATAAAAATCATAACTTGTAGTATGATGTGGGATCAGTCAGAAAAAATGTATATGTTGAAGTCGTTTTTAAACAAGTTGTATATGCAGTGGAGGTTGTACGAACTGAAAATGTATAATCTGGTGATTTTATCGCGTATGTAACAAATTCAATTAAATCATCTGTGATCTGTAACAGTTAAGAAACGAGGACTAAGAGAGAGCCATGATCCTAATGTCTTCTTTTGCCTTCTCAATGGTGTCCAATAAGTTTAAGTTCTTTATACTACTCAGTCGTAAGCACAAATGTATCATAATACGTAGTAAGAGATGTTAATCCAACCCATGGCTTAAAGCAAAGAGAATGCAGATGGTCCTTTAAGCTAAGTAATTAAGTTTGGTTTAAAATACAAATGATTAAAAGTGTAAGGCAATGATCTCAATTAAGAAATTCAGCAAATAACAAGTTTTTATCAAGGTTTGAAAGGTTAAACTGATGGAGTTGGGTAACCAATTAAGGATAATAGATTTCAAACTTTGAATGCTAAACACAATCAATTAACATATTTCTTCAACCTAGGATCTTTAAAATAAACTAATCCACTACAGTGACAGTAACTCCTATGTTAATCATGCATTTAACATCAAATCATGTTGGCTAACTACACTCAATCATGCATTGGAAACAATTCCTAATAGTAATAATACATCTCTAGTATGCAAAACATCAACTCTCGTTGGCTAAGCAAGGAAAACACAATATGAAATTCATTCAAGCATTTCATTGAACACTTCTCAACCATGACATCACCTTAAAAAGTAACTAATTCTAATTTAGCATTAAAACACATTATATGTACGAAACAATGTTAATCTAGCCCTAAGCATCACAATTCATACATCAATAATCATAATAAACCTTACCCATGAGTCTAAGAGGAGACTACTCTATAATCACCACAATTCAATAAGGTTAGACATTTCCACGAAAACCCTTTAGCTCATGTTAAATTCAAGGGTAACAATTATATAAAGGAAAATAATCAATATAAACAAAAGTTTAGAAGAAGAAAATGCTTAAAAGAAGATAAAGATCCAAATTTTCACCAAAAAGGTAAATATTTTTCAGAGAAAAAGAGTTATTTTGGGGGTTTTTCCGAAAACATATTTAGACTTTTAAAACTAGTACCAGTTGACCAAAATGAAACTAGGTCAAGTTTGTTATAGGATCAATCAATTCTAAGAAGGGGATCAATTGATCAGACGTTGAGTCGATCACTTATGGTTCTCGGATCAACCGATTCAATCCTCTCGACGATTTCCACGTTGCACTCCAGATCGGACGATCAGATGAATTTAGATTTATCGATCGGTAGCTTCTTTGAGTCAATCGATTTTGAAATCATGCTTCTAAGTATCCATCTCCTTTGGTAAATCTTCCTTTGCTAAGATAATTAGCTAAATCAAAATTTTAATAGTTTTTCAACATATTACACCATACAATAGAAATCAGGAAAGAACTATTTCTTAGTTGAATTAGAGTGTTCGTATTTTGTTGTTTTCTAGAGAAGTGCTCCACTGCATGTTTTTGTTGTTGCTTAAAGAATTTACTACATTATTTCTTAGTTGAATTATTAGAACTAGGTGTTTTGCCCGCGATGCGGGCTTAAACATTTTCATAAATTTTTGAAAAGTTCTTTGTACACTATATTCATTATTAAAATAACTCAATATTATATTTTAATTATATAATTAAAATTTTTATTTGATTAATATTTAATTATATAATTTATATTTTTAAGTTTTACTAAAATACTTTTACAGATAACAATACAATATATACAGAAATTATCTTCTTTTTAATTATATTTTCAGATTTTGGATAATTGTTACTATTCTTAATATTAATCAATTATCTAATCAAATTAATTAAAATTTCGTTTTTATTTGTTACTAATTTATATATTTAATTCATTAAGGGTATAATCGATATTAACCACTCTAACTTTTAACGTGGGAGCTCCGTTGCGAAAATTTACTTCGCAAATAATAGTATAGATTAATATTTAATTATATAATTTATATTTTTAAGTTTTACTAAAATACTTTTACAGATAACAATACAATATATACAGAAATTATCTTCTTTTTAATTATATTTTCAGATTTTGGATAATTGTTACTATTCTTAATATTAATCAATTATCTAATCAAATTAATTAAAATTTCGTTTTTATTTGTTACTAATTTATATATTTAATTCATTAAGGGTATAATCGATATTAACCACTCTAACTTTTAACGTGGGAGCTCCGTTGCGAAAATTTACTTCGCAAATAATAGTATAGATGTTTGTTATTGTTTTGTTGTTTTCTAGAGAAGTGCTTCCCAGCACGTTTTTGTTGTTGTTAACAAACTTATAACTAAAAATTGATGAATGGCATCGTACGTATCTCTGTCGAATTTATGAGGACGCACTTGCCGGTAATGGCCAGAAGTTTATGTCATAAACAGAGGAGTTACATGAAATAAAACTTAATAGTGTAGTTTGATATGACATAAACTTATTGATTGTGTTTGATATGGGTCCATCTGGGACTATAGCGTAGACTTATTGATTGTGTGTTTGGACATTTTCAAATTTAGAAAAATGCTAGTTTTGAGATGAACCTATTTAATTTTGATTTTTTAAATAAAAATACGCTGCCAACAAAAATATATATATTTTTTTAATAATAAATATTTAATTTGTTACATGTTTGATGGAAACATATCTGTATATCTCTTAAACAACAACAGTAACCCAACCCATCATATAATCATACAAATGATAGAATTCTTAACCCATTTTCTTATTTATTTTTTGCTGAGTTATATATATTCTTTTTTGATATTTCGGTTGGTCGGTTGCTGTCAACTTTTTTGATAAAATACTTATTTGATAAATTAAATTATAATTAAAAATATTAAAAATATTGTATTTTATAATCTCATTATATCTTATATGTTTGATGAAAATATGCAATCACGAAAACAACATCATTCCGATCCTATATAATCATACAAATAATATAGTTTTAAAAAATTTCTCTCAAGTTAAATATATTAAGTTATCTATATTTTTTTATTTTGTAATTATTTTAATTATACGATGAAATGTAAAGAAAAACATTATTAAATCTTTTTAATCTTAAATAAATTAAAGCGAATTAAAATTAATTTAACATGAATTATTTGACTGTTAAAAACTTACTACTAATTTTTTTAACTTTGATATTATAAAAGAAATATACACCTGGCCTTCATGGACCAATCGGGGTTTGGATCAGAATCAATCAGTTATTAAAATTTTCAATTTTCCGGTTTAGTAAGCTTAAGATTCAGTTTGAGTGTAGTCGGATTCGGATTTGGGTATAGTATCATTTTCAAAAAACCGGTAGAACCCAATATAATTTTGGATTTTGGTTTGGATTCAATGAAATTTCAGTTTATGACTTTCATCCCCATTTCTATATTATAAAAGTTCAGTTCGGATTCTTTTCGGGTTTAGTCAGGTTAGGATTCGGTTCGGATTGATTTGGGTTTAGTAACATTTCTATAAACCGGTAGAACCCAATATAATTTTAGGTTTTAGATCTTAATTGGTTTTTCAGTTCCAAAATTTGTACACACAAATCAAATAGAGATCTAGTGAAACAAAAACCAAAAATAAAAAATTGAAATGAAAATTGTGAAATGAACTTGGTACAAATTCCTTATGGTTCTAATGTAATTTTAGACAAGATCAATTAGAGAATAAAGACAATGAAATAGAGAACAAATCTCAAAAACTATGTTTAAACACATTATATTCGATAAACCCTAAGAACAAACACACCTAACCCGGTAAACGCAACTATACAGAAGAAAGAAGAGCAGCAAATACCAAAATATGTTAAACTAAATATTTGAATTCATTATTCATGTAATAGCTACTTATTTTAGGTATTCAATTAAATATCGATTATTTTGGGTACTTATTTGGGATTAAGTTTGGATTTAGTAAGAGTATTTTTTCTGGAATTTTAATTTTTAGATTTTTTTCGAATATCCATTTGGGTTCAGATTATTTTAATATTAAAATAGGTATGTAACCAATAATAATAAATTTGATTCGTATTTGTTTGTTAAAATAAGTTTTTGGTATTTTCATTTTTATTCTTATTATTCAGCTGCAATAATAACATTTATTTGTTATCTAAGTTCAAAATATCTGCTTCTAAAAGAGAATATTTTCAAAATATTATTTTTGTTTACAACAAGCATCTTTTATTTATAAAAGTTTTAAATTAACTCTATTTACTTTTAATTTTTTCAAGAGTTTTAGAGAATTATAACTTTATTTAGATTAAAATTCTTTAAAAGACTATAAAGTAAAGAAAATTGTGATTTAATATTATCAAAACTGTATTTTCCAAAATGGTATGTCTTAGTTATAACTTTTAAAGTTAAAAGACCATTTGAAAATAACAATTATGATTTTATAATAAAGAAAATAGAAATATCTATTTTAAAGTAAAAAATATAGATTGACTGTAGCTTATTTTTCTCTATTATACTATTTAGAAATGAAAATAACAATAAATAGGAAATGTTCTTGTTTTATACATTACTTATTAAAGTTTTGTTTGGCAATGGTTGGTATGTTTGAATGTTTATTCAGTTATTATAAGAGGTATTTTCTGTATAATTATACATATATCAATAATTTTATTTACTTTTATTAATATAATATTTGATTAAAATAATATGTAAATTTGGGTTCGGTTTAACATTCTTGTGCTTTTAACTTATTTTGAAATTTTGTAGGTTTTAATAATTCCAAGAATTTGGTTTAATAACATCACTTTATATTAACAGTTATATATATATATATATATATATGTCTATTTAATTAGAGCATTATGTATAATATAATATAATAAACACTGGTTAAAGATAATAACATATTTTAAAATAAAATATTAATGTTGTTATCCAAAACTAATGTTTTTAAATTAATAAAATTTAAATTTATAAAATTGAAAGATTCACAAAATAGTACATTTATTATTTTAAAATTGAAAGATTCACAAAACATTCACAAAATTTTATAAATTTAATGTTTTATTTTAATATTTTGATCTTTAAACTTATAGCATATTTATGGAGAAATTTTATGTTTACCACTTTCATGGTACTTTTCATCTTTACCACCACTAAAGGGACATTTTCAAAAATATCTTCTTCATTAAGTGACAAAAGACTCTTATACACTTGTTATCTATTTATATAATAAATCATTATTTAGATAAAGAAAATAAAAAAGATAAAAAATAAAAAATAAAAAAAATTAATGTTTTCGAATTATATTTTTTCAAGTTCGAACTTTTTTTATAAATTTTTATTTTTTGAATTTTTATTTTTGGAATTTGTTTATATATTTTTTCAAAATTTCTTTTTAAAAATCAAAAATTTTGTTTGAAACTATTTTTTAAAAACAAATTTATATTTTTTAAGTATTTATTTATATATTTATTAGAATCATAAATTTTACATTCCAAAAATCCTACTCCACCATTCAACTATAAACCATAAGTCTAAATTAGTTAACCCTACGTTTATATGAAAGGTATAAGTATCTTTTACTTTTCATTAAAAGTGATTGTAAAAATAATTAGTATAAACATGAAAAATAATGTGGTATTTGTGGCAATTTCCCTACATCTATTAATAATTATCTATAAAAGAATTATGTAATATGCATGTGCATGCAAAACACATAGTTTCATTAATAAAGTTTCTGTATTTCTTTATGTTTGTTTGAAAATTGATTCCTTTTTTTAAAAAAAAATTCAACAATTTTCTAAAAGTTTTCAGGTTGTTTTAATAGGCCTTACGTTACTAGACTTGAATACAATCTTCAATAGGTCAGGCCAACTTGGTGTACTCGTTTCCCTACGTCCAACAATATTTGGTCCAATAAACATAAAACAAGGTACCCTTGAGAAGGTTGAGATTCATTATTTATTAAGAAAGCAAGAAACATAGATGATAATTTGGAAGAAACATAGATGAACTTCCAATGCATTTGATCAAAATGCGTTAGATCAAATAGACACACTGTAGGGAACACCCATCCCAGTAACGCCTGGTTCAGAGATAGGCTTTAAAAGCTCGTACTTAACAACACCTGCTCCAGTTCGATTCTTTAGAGAAACATTCACGTTCCTCTCATCTATCACTCCTTCTAGGTATTGGAGCTTGCCTTTGAATCGTTCATATGCAGCATAGATGATAGGTTCGTGGGCCCAAGATGCTTCTGGGTTTTCTCCTAGGTACTCTTCATCTGGTGAATGTGCAGATAGAAGATCCAAAGTCAACATCACTTTGGTCGCCTGCTTCTTCGACGGGAATGTCTTAAGCATGGTCTTCTCTGGCTCGTCATAGAACTCTTTTAGCACTTCCTCTGTCGGCTCTTCCACTGGCATTTTGGTTCTTGCTGTGGTTGGTCGGTTGGGAAAGTATCCACCATACCCATACTGTCCAAAGTTTACAGCTGCATGGTGACCTGAAGCCACCCATGCAATCGTAGTCACCACGCCAATCAAGTCATCTTGGGTTTTGAGATCAGGCCACCATGGTTCATTTTTCTTGTCTCCATGCCCTATGTTCTTCACTTCATTCCACCATTCTTTGAGTTCCTCATCCGACCTGACCTGTTCCGCATCTGGATAATAGTGCTTCACATAGTCTGTTACCCATTCCTTAAGTGCATCCCACAGCATTAGACCGTCATTCGCAAATGGGTAATCTGGTATCGTCAGGCGTACCCCATGTTCCGCTGTCTCGTCTTCCACAGCCAGCCCCCTTTGATATCACAATTTTTTTATGTAAAATATTTGCTAGCATAATTATTATAAATCAGTGTCCAAGAACTCGTTAGATGCACGTTAGGCGTTTTATATTAGGTTATTACTAGGAAGGTGCCTAAACCTATTTTGAACGCTTAAATCAATCTTACTTATTTTAAAAGTAGGTATAGAAGAATTGATTAATTTAGATCCAATTTGCCGATTAGGCAAGCGGACCGTCTAAGCCGATTTTTAGAACACTTAAATTAATACTTACAAAGAAATAAGTATAATCTTAGTAATTACGTACCTGCTGATGAGGTCTGCAGGTAAGCCTTCCCTGTCAAACCTCCATAGTTTATCATAGACATCTGAACTCAGCTCTAATGAATATTTTCCGGGCCAGAAACACGACTCAATGATTCCACCTGCGTTGACGAGACTTTGGCGTGCACGAGCATTGATCTCCATTGTGTAGCGGAAATGGGGATGCAAAAGCCTATAAATAGGATGCATGGCACTTAGTTGTCTGTTTGCCGCTATAATATATGGCTCCATACAGCAATGAGTCCTCAGCCTGTAAAATTAATGTCTATACAGTTAAACCTAAATACTGTTGTCAACAAAATAACCATTTGTAGGATCTAGTTTGTCCAATACCAGTGGGAAATAAGCTGGTGATAACCAGCGTCATGAGAAATAGCGTGAGTCTTAGCAAGACTCCATAGCCAGCAGGAGGTAGCATCATAGCCTGGCGTGAATACCTGCCTCCATTGGGGCTTGTTTACATCTTGGGGACGAGTCAACTCAATGGCAACAGGTCTCAGTGTGCTATCATCGCTGAGGAAGAATAGCGCTCGAGAAGCATATAAGGTGCTATCATCCAACTCTCTCACTTTGTTCACATACGGCAGAAGCAAATCATGATAGTCCAACATGAACAATCTCTTGTTCTCCAGAGCCTGCATGCACACATCCATTGATATTTATTCATTATGGAAATATATACTCCATATGGGTGGGATGGATATATATATATCTTAATTAAGTTTTAATATATCTTAATTAATTTCTTAAAACCTGTGAATATTAATTAATTTTACCTCATCAAATGACATGACTCCTTTGATTTCTCTTTCCACAATCTCACTAGTAATGAGTGAGTTGGGATCACCATAAACCGCAGGGTCTAGTTTGCTTTTTAACGGCCACTCCTATAACAACAGTTAATGTGATCTGATCTTAACTATGGTTTTTAAGATATTTTGAAAAGAAGTATACACAGCTGTTGTTTTTTCATTGATCAAAACAAAAAAGAAAAAGAAAAATTAAACTGAAAACACTATATAATATTTTTACCACTAAAAACTCCAAACGGGTTTCACCACCCTTGGAGAAAGCTATAAGCTTACTTGAACTAGCTGAATGCAATAGGGATTAAGGCCAGCAAGTGTCTGGCGAGCAAACTCGTCGTCTCGGATCCATGAAAATCTATCCTCTGAATCAACGTGAATGATACAATAAAGTGAGATATAAATATACAATGGATTTAAAAAAAAAAAATAATAATAAAGAGAGAAAGAAAGTGAGGTTGGTACTGTCAAGGAGAATAGGGGATTCAAACTGGAGAATATCATCAGCTTCAGCAGCAGCTTTGACAAGTCTGGGAATCATAGGAAAAAGGCCAGCATCCTTGGGAAGCTCGATGCCTTCTTCAAAGAGATCTTCTATGGACTTGAAGTGTGGGAAGGGCATGTTGGGATCCACCAAAGCAGCTTCAATCTGTGGGAACACAGCAGGAAGAGCCGCCAAGACAGCCTTGCCCGTGAATGTAGCGCCCTTGATTGTTGTGAACTCCTCGTCTCTGGGGACATAAAATTCCCCTTTGCGTGTCTCAATGGAGGGGTATTTGCGGCTTGGTTTGCGACCAGTCTTGCACCGCCTTGGGTATGGGTGAGAGAGGCCTCCAATAACTGGACGGGCAAGTTCTGGATCTTTTTCAGGATCACCCACATCGTTGTACATGTCATAATCGTAAACCCGCTCGAACTTTTCGAATTCACCAGAATGCTTACGGTTCTTGCCTTGCAAGGTCTCCAGCTCCTCTTTTCGCAGCTGTTTAAGAGGCTCGGGAGTTTGGAGAGGCAAGTAGGACTTGTTTGAGAAGAACGTCCGCTTGGTTGGGTCTTCGGACTTGGAGGCCACCCACGAGTTACATGTAAAGGTAACGGGGCCGTCAGGTAGCTCAAGCTTCATTTCCTTGAGGAATATCTCTCTATGGGCCTCGTTTAAAACTCTGATGGCACCCACCGCTCCAAAGTCTTCGGGCATGTCAAACACACACTCGTACTGATCCTCACCATGTGCATCAATCACTAAACGTCGTGCGTGATCCTTCACCGGATCCTTCTCCATAAGCGTCCCTGACATGTGTTCATGACTTGGTTAAGTATCATTACCAATATTCACTAATGATGCATTAGCCTACTATTTTACTTCACGTTATAAATTTATATACTCAAAATGTGATAGCTTATTATGTAAAAATAATAACAATAATAATAATAATAATAATAATAATAATAATAATAATAATATGTTTGCCTGATAATTGTACTCACGGGGGTCAGTCTCGGCGCTAATAAGCTCGACGAGCAGTGATATTCCGAGCAAATCGGTGAAGCCAACGGAAGGTAACAAGCCTTGTTTGGCTGTTATAATTCCCTTCACTTTGATTTTCTTAACTCTTTCTTTCGCTATCCAATCAAAATCAAACTTTGAGGCTGTGACCGTACACCGTCCTCTCAGGTTTGGACGAGGACACAGCTTGTACCGATGTCCTGCCGAGAGGGGGTTGATGAGTGCTGATGGTTTAGTGAACTCAGAGCTGAGATTCTTTGCTATGTTTAAGGTCTGGAGACCGGACGACGCCTCTTTACAAAACATCTTCTATTTTGCTTACTCTCTTGTGCATTCCCGCTACATGTATTTATACAAGTATAGAAAATAACTTTTTCTCATTTCTAAAAGTAGGAAAAAAGTTCTCTACTTACTGAGTCTACGAGTTTGCATGTTACTTTATTGATTATGTGATTACTAACTATATAAATGGATGTGCTTTTAATTAACTTACATAAGAACTAGACAACAGTTATTATATTTCTGATGATATAATAATATTATGTATTTTCTTTATCAATATTTTCTAATCTAACTTGCAACAAATAAGTCATATCAAAAAAAAAAAAAAAAATGTGATTCGCCTTCAAATATTTACTCTTTTTATTTACTTGAGAATATCACCGATATATATAAAGACTCAGACAATCTCCAACCCATAGATGAACTATCTTTTTGGATATTCAAATAAAATCTAAAATATGACATCATATCCGCATGGCCACACATGTTTAGTGTATTTAAATATTTACAACATAATTAGATTAAAATAATTTCTAAATGTTTTTTTTTATATGTCTTAAATCGTCTTGTAATTTATATGTATCAAACTTAATGAAAATATTATGTTAAATATAAATATGCTGTTATTTTAATTATATATATGATTTAAGTATATCAAATCATATTGCATTTATTTTTTCCAAACTGTACCATAATTTTGTTACTAAATATATTTACATCAAATTAACTTGTTAATTGAATTTATTTTGATTCATACTCTTAGAATTGTAAACCACCAAATTAAAAGTTTTGTTCTATTAGTTTAGTAATGTGTGGTTCACATCGAGTGCCAACCATAATTTTAATTTTTGATCACATATTTTTAAAATTATGTATTTGGTATTAAGTTAATATAACACAATACTTTTTGATGATATCATATAATTAATGTATAGGAAAATCTCCCAAAAGATCATAATAAGGTTTTTTGGCCAAAAGAACACACAATGAGAGAAAAAAAAACACAAACACACACAATGAGAAAATAACCAAAAGATTTTTCATTAAAGAGGTAAAAGGATCTTCTATTTTCAAAAAAAAAACCTTTTCAACTAGAACATTTTATTTTTGGAAAAAATTGCGAAACTTTTTATTGAAATCCAGAAATTCTTGTTGAAACTTTTAAATAATTTTTTTTTAATTCAAAAATTCATTCCTCAAATCTAAACCCTAAATGTAGATTAGTTATCCATATAAATATGAGTGCTTTTTATTTATTTTATGGAAAATGTTTTGATCATTTTGATCATTATGTGTTATATCTTTCATAAAAAAAATTAGTGCTATCTTAAGGTATTTTTTTTAAAGTATATTAATTTAAAATTTCTTTCTGTGGGATGTGACAACTCACTCTCTTTCGAAGAACGTAATGTTTCTATTGCGTCCTACGAGATCCCAAGACATCTATCAGATCAGAACCGAAAAGGCTAACCAGTTCTGATATCACTTGTAACGGTCTGACCGTCAATTGTTAATGGATCTTTGATGCCTGCTTACTCAGTCCATGGACCTCATTCCATATGAATGGAGATAAATTATTTTTTCATATGCTCAAAAGTCATGTTTACTAACTATATAATTACCAAATAACATTTTACCGTGCGTTGACTTTACTTGCGCAATATCACGAATAACTTTTCGATAGGTCACCTATCATTTTACTACTCCAGCCTAAATATGCTTAAAGTTTTAAATTGATATGTGTCCGAAAACATAAGTGCACATTGGTAACATAGGTAGACAAATCAATTTTTTTAATCTTTTCCATATACCACAAATTAGAATGTTACATATTTCATATTTTTTTTATTATTTGCTTATAATATTTTTTAATTTAATTATATGTAAAAATATAAGATAATATAAATAAATTTAATTTCAAATTATATTTAATAATACATGTATATATTTAAAATTCTAATCTTGAAATATATATATATTTTTATCTATTTTAGTTAAAAATATATTTAATAAAAAAATTAAAATCATTGTTAAGTATATAATTAACAAAACGTAAACTAAATAATATTTTTAAAATTTGTAGATATTAAAAAGAAACTAAAAATATTGAGATTAGAAAATTACAACTTTTTAAACAAACTGTATAAAACTTTGAAGAATTGTTTTAATAATAAATTATATAATTGCAAAAAAATAGAATTGAATAGTATTTCAAAAATAATATTATATTTCAATTTCTGCTATTAGATTATTTAGTGTTATATTAATGATGATCTAGGAATTATTACAATATTATGAAAAAATTTATCAAAAATGTAAATCAACATTAAAATATTAATGTCTATTTTACAATTAACTTTAAGCCTTATTATTATTATTAGTACGTCATTTCATCATTGATGACACATGACAAATTATTTTCTAAACAATGGACAGAGGATTAGAGTGTTCGTATTTTGTTGGTTTCTAGAGAAGTGCTCCACTGCACGTTTTTGTCGTTGCTGCATAAATTTACTACAGTATTTCTTAGTTGAATTATTAGAGTGTTTGTTACTATTTTGTTGTTTTCTTGAGTACTTCCCGTCCCTGCACGTTTTTGTTGTTGTTACCAAACTTATAACTAAAAATTGATGAATGGCATCATACTCATCTCTCAGTCTCATTTATGAAGACTCCGGTAATGGCCACAAGTTTATGCCATATCTAAAGAAGACAGGAAATAAAACTTACGGATCCATCTGCGACTATAGTGTAGACTTTATCAATGTGTCTTGGGCATTTTCAAATTTAGGAAAATGAGACTTTTTGACACGAACCTGTTTAACTATGATTTTTAAATAAAAGTATATAATTTTGTTTAATAAAAAATATTTAATTTTGTTACATGTTTGATGGAAAAAATCTGTAATCTTTTAAACAACAACAGTAACCCAGCCCATCATATAATCATACAAATGATATAATTTTAATCAATTTTGTTATTTATTTTTCTCAAGTTAAATAAAATTTTGATATTTCGTTTTTAAATATTTATTTGATAAATTAAATTTTAATTAACACTAATTTAGTTATTTTATTTTATAATCTTAAATATTAACCTTAATATCTTATATGTGTGATGAAAAAATAAGGAAAACAACGGCATTACGATCTTATATAATCATACAAATAATATAATTTTCAAAATTTTAATATTTATTTTCTCTCAAGTTAAATATATATACATATATATATATATGCTCTAATTTTGATATTTTCACTTTTAAAAGTTTATTTGATAAACTAAATTTTAACCAAGACCAATGTGAAACAAAATTGAGTGAACTACTATCGGGGTTTACGCAAGGAGTTCCTTGATAATTTTTTATCACTTGCTTAGTTGTCATAGAGAGATTGGCTATCAGAGTTAGAATAAGAGTCTCGAGAATAAAGTAGAGTTGTGACAACTCTATGTGGTGAGAAGTACGAGACAAGAGATCATCCTTTCTTCGTTTCTCTCTATTTTTACATTGTCTGGAAAAGGCTAGTTACGAGAGTATTGGGAACGAGCACAAACCCCACATTAGCAACTGACACTATCGCTGCTGCTGCGATCACACGTCAGTCAAAATGGTATTCCAGACTACTATCTATCGCACATGGAGGGAACGCAACGTTCATCGTCACCACATGAAATGGACAACTCTCTTGGATAGTTGATAAGGAATTAAGGAATAGAATAGTGTCAGCAGTTCCGTGCGAAGAGTTTTAGGGACCTAAGGCAAATTTTAAAAATAAACTTATTACAACTATAATAAAAACAATTTTGCAATATGATATATCGTTTTCACCAAATACACAAATCTAACGCTGTAAAAAATAAGTTTATATTATATTATGTCATATAGGAAAAAAATACATGAATTCAGAAGGTTAGTTAGTCTACTGTGTGGAAAAGGTTTTTTAAAAATAAGTCTAAACTATTAGATTATAAATTATTTTAAATTTTGAAACCCTAAAAAAATTCATATTAATTATCGGAGGCCTAAGGCGAATGCCTTTTTCAATACACTGCAGGCACGCATCTGAGTGTCAGTAAAGTACATGCCAAGACATCAGTATGCAGGGCTACTACAGAGATGGTTTCAACATTAAATTTATTTTGGCTACTTTCCTATTCCTTTCTTTGTCACACATAGGTTTTTTTTTGTCATCATAGTCACACATATGTTAAACGTTTCATAAAGGAACCCCTTATATATATTGCATCGATTTTATTATTTTGTCAATGCCTACTTTTATAAGTAATTAATAAATTTGAAGTTTTATCAAAAAAAAACTTATTTAAATATTTGATTTTCAATATTTACTTTTTTAATTAAAAAAAACTTATTTAAATATGCGCGGGATGAATGTTATATATAAAACTAATCTTTATCTATTATTATTTATTTGTATTCATTTATGTGTTATGTATATAATTAAATTAGAGTAAAGACATAAATCAAAACAAAACATCTTGTTTATTTACGATAGTATTTTTGTAAATAAATCAAAACAATCACTTTATTTATTTTATATCGTATATAACTAAATTTCAATGACATGGACATATATATATATAGTATATTTTAATATAAATATTTATTATTGAGAATTCATACTCATATGATAGAAACAAAATTTCAAATGTGCAATTTTTTTAATGCAAATTTAAAAATTAAAATATTAAGGTTTCAGTACTTTTTCAATACAAATTTAGAAATTATCATATTTAAGTATTTTCCTATGTTATATAATTTAATTTTAAACTATATTAATATATAATATGGATGTCTAGTATATGAGACTTCATATCATACGATTTATAATCATTTGTATCTTGTTATTACCAAAAAAAAGTTAAACTCTTGATTACAAAATTTAGTGTGAGACATTTAATGTTTTTAATAATTTATAGTTTTTCTAAAAATTCAAAATATAACATATAATAAAAAATTATTTTCTTATTATATGGTTAATGTGGTTGTTAATATCTTTTAATAATATAAAAATTAAACAAAAAAAAACTAAGATACAAAAATTATTATCAAATATTTATTATTCATAATCATTAATTATCATATGTACGTTAATCATATTAGGCAAGTCCGTAGCTTTTATTTAAGAAAAGTGCGAGAAGATTTTTTTGTACACTATTTATCAATTTAATAAAAAGTATAATATAAATTAAGATGTACCAATTTATTTCTCTAATAATTCTGAATTTCATTCTCATGGTGACACGTGGCTATAAAACAATGTTATAATGTTTTCCAATTAATATATAAGGGATATTTTTTTAGTTCAATCTAAATTTTATTTAAATTTGAATTTTATATGGGTAATTAATTTCATGGTCAGTTATATTTTATTGAGAGGATTGACCAATGAGAGCTCAAGTTTGAGTTACTGTAGTAGATTGCTGGTTGTGCCTAGCCCTGATGATGTATAGCGGCTTCTCCACATTAGAGAAGTGCAGTGGACACCGGATAAACAATCTTTGGTGTCTTTAGTTTATGCTTGTTCTTTCTTGTTCTTAAATCGATCTCAAACCCAGGTAAATTCAAGCTAAGGAATCCTAACAGTATCGAGTGGAATTTGCAAATCATTTTGTTCAAATTTGTTTACTTGATGAAGATTTAATTATGATACAAGGAAACAATATACAATGTTTGAGAGAAAATGTTTCAAGGAGTTCATCAGGTTCACAAATCTCAATTTTGGGTTGGGTCCGATTCTTTTGAAGAAAGCTCTTTTCCCGGAAAAATGGTGTGGGCCGTAAAAGTTTCTTAATTACACAACTTTATAATAAAAGAAGACCCTTTTCTTGGAGAGTGGTATATGGGCCATGTAAAGAGATTGTATCAGCACACACGCAGATGGAGCTTGTGACCTCATTGGAGATGGCAACACTATGCTCTGATGATAACTATACAAGTTTATTTGATCATTTCGTTCTATATTGCAAAATAATGAAACTGTTTTGTCTGTTTCTTGCTACACTTTCAGTTAACAAAGAATATTCCAAGTTGATGCATCTTTCATATTTCATCACCTGCAGCGAAATATCAAGAATGTTTAAACTACGAGGGTTTATTTGCAAATTACATATAACTAATGTTCACGACTATCTGAAAAAGTATTTGAGAAAATGTTTAAACTTCGAGGGTTTATTTGATAAATATAGATAAAACTATTGACAAATTCTAAATCAGAAAAATTCCACTTTTGTTTGAATGTTGTAAAGGGAAGCAGCCAGATTGATAAAAAAGAAAAAAAAGATACCTGGCAATGGCAGCGAATCTGATTCGATTTGATTTGCGTTGAAGTAACTTGAGAGAGAGCCTCCTTCCTTCTTCTACAGACAGATCTCTTCTTCTTTCACTTCAAGAAGATCCTCACAACTCTTAACACCCGTCACCAAGTGAGTTATGTTCGATTTCAAGCTTTAATTTTGGGTTCGTGTCTATTTTGAATTTTCCGGTGATGGGTTTTGAGAAAGTTTTCTCCTTTAGCTCTGTGCAGGTGAATATCGTTGAAGATTGTGTATTGTGAAAGTGAAAAATGGGGAAGAAGGAGGAGGAGAGAGCTAGACCAGAGAAGTTGTCTGTTTACCTTTATATACCTAATATTGTTGGTGCGTTCTCTTATAGCTTCTTTTATCTTTAGCGTATTGTGATGATTAATTGAATTGCTTTTTTTTTTATTTTTAAAGGGTACATGAGAGTTGTATTGAACTGTGTTGCCTTTGCTGTCTGTTTCTCCAACAAAACACTCTTCTCCCTCCTCTATTTCTTCAGGTGAGAAGTCTTTAATCTCTAGTTTCTCCTCTTTTATGATCTTATCATAATAGTCTCTTTTTTTTTTTATCTACAGCTTTTGTTGTGATGCTGTGGATGGCTGGTGCGCTCGTAGATTCAACCAAGGTATTACTATTTTTCTATTTGCACTGACCTCATTGTGATTCTCTAGTAGATGCCATTAAGATGATATACGTAGGAAGCTAGAACTTGACTCTCTTCTCTTTCTTACCTTAGTTTCAACATTTGGAGCTGTTCTGGACATGGTGACAGATAGGTGAATCTTTTTTTCTTCCGATGAATGATCACCCTTCTTTTATCTGTTTATTAAAATCTTGGGTGGTGGGTGCTATTGTTGTTATAGAGTTAGCACAGCGTGTCTACTCGTGATTCTCTCTCAAGTCTACAGGCCTAGCTTGGTCTTCCTTTCATTGCTGGCTTTAGATATTGCTAGTCATTGGCTTCAGATGTACAGGTAAAAGCCACATCCACTCTTTCTTCTCCTGTTTTTTTAACTTGTAATAATACTCTATGCTCGCAGTACGTTTCTAGCAGGGAAGAGCAGCCATAAGGATGTAAAAGACAGCACAAGCTGGCTTTTCAGACTCTACTATGGAAACCGGATCTTTATGTGTTACTGTTGTGTTTCTTGCGAGGTGTGATTGGAACCCGAGTCTTTTTAAAGATCATCATGTCTTCTTAAAATGCAAAAACCTTTTTTTCTAATGTGGCAGGTTCTGTATATCATCCTCCTTCTCATTGCAAAGAACCAAACCGAAAATCTACTCAACGTTAGCTCCCTCCTCTTCCTTCCCTTTCGTTTAGTATCTCTTTCTCTCTTCTCAACTACTAAGCTTGGTCCTTGCAGGTCGTTGTTTCCACTTTAACTCAGATTTCTCCACTCTCTTTCCTATTGGCTTTGACATTGTTCGGTTGGTCGATGAAACAAACCATCAACATCATTCAGGTAAAAAGCTACCTTTCTTTCTTTGCTAATCTAAAAGATCATTTTGGTTTCTAATCGGATTTTGCGGGTTTTTTGCAGATGAAAACAGCTGCAGATGTTTGTGTAATGTATGATATAGAGAAGCAGCAGCACAAGCCTTGATCTTCCTTCCTTACTTCTGAACCTCCAACTTCTTTTTTTTTGCTTACTGTCTGTAGAAACATCTTCCTGTGGTTTTTAAACAATATTGATTTGCCTTTTGACTAATTTCTGTTTGTAAATATAAGCTGATTACAAGTTTATATTCCATCTTTTTCATAAAGAGTATCATTTTAGAATACTGACTATACTTAATTAAAACTTAATATTAATTACAAAATGCATTGATTTTCTAAATAATTTTTTTATCTCAAATATTATTAACTAGATAATATTTGTAAAGGTGCATTTTTTTGCTAAATGTTTGGTCAAAAGTTTTCATGCAACAGCGAGTGAGGATAATGAACAAGTCAGCATTATCTGGTTCCAAAACGTAAGGTCCAAACTCAGATAATACACAAGGATCATCAGTTCTTGTCGTCGCTCATAGGCCAATGTAATCCTCAAACTTATGAACCATAACCAAAAACAAAACAAAAACGTTGATAATAATAACCATGCAAAACCGACCGTTGGATCTTCATCTAGATTTCAAACCACAAACATTCTCTACTGACTTGAGATTGAGATTAAAAGCCAGGACCTCTCTTCCCATATTCTTTTGCACAGAAGCACTTTTCTCTCCTTCTTGAAGCTTTTACTGCCATGGCAAAACCGATGGCGATTGAGGTGTATAATCCTAATGGGAAGTACAGAGTCGTCAGCACCAAACCGATGCCTGGAACTCGTTGGATCAACCTCTTGGTCGACCAAGGTTGTCGCGTCGAGGTAAACTTTAACTCATCAAGAGTATTTACTAATCTTGACTAGTTCATAACTAAGAACCTTGTCTTCTTGAATATATATAGATATGCCATTTGAAGAAGACAATCTTGTCCGTAGAAGACATCATTGATCTTATTGGAAACAAGTGTGATGGAGTCATCGGTCAGGTAATGAGATGAAAGAGAGGAAGACAAAGTGTGTATTTATATTACCACGTTGTTAGCTCAACTGGAAAGTACCATCGTAGGTCTCGAATGACCGCTTGGACGAAACTAATATTATATGTTGTGGTCTCGGTGCCCCATATTCAGAAAAAAAAAGAACAAAGTGTTTTATGTATTATTATACATATGAATGTTTTAAAAATTGTTTTAAGTTTTGTTTATATAGTTGACGGAAGATTGGGGAGAGACACTGTTTTCAGCTCTGAGCAAAGCTGGAGGGAAAGCTTTCAGTAACATGGCCGTTGGTTACAACAACGTCGACGTTGAAGCGGCCAATAAGTATGGCATCGCCGTTGGTAACACTCCGGTAATGTTCTTTTTTTTGTCGATTTATATAACTGAACTAGTTGGAAGGCAAGTGTTTATGTGTTGAGTTGGACAGGGAGTGTTGACTGAGACTACGGCCGAGCTAGCCGCTTCGCTTTCCCTTGCTGCGGCAAGAAGGATTGTTGAAGCTGACGGTTTCATGAGAGCTGGCTTGTACGAAGGGTGGCTTCCTCATCTGTAAGAAAAAATCAAGAAAATCAAGAAACCGGTTTAAAATCAAGAAACCGGTTTAGAGGTGCTAACACGATTGTTTGGTTCTGGCAGGTTTGTGGGGAACTTACTTAAAGGACAGACTGTGGGAGTGATTGGAGCTGGACGTATTGGTTCTGCTTATGCTAGAATGATGGTAAAGCAAAGCCTCTTGATATGATATTTTGTAAGCTTCCTTTTTTGACATTTTGATTTCAAGAACAGGTTGAAGGGTTCAAGATGAATTTGATCTACTTTGATCTGTACCAATCCACTCGTCTTGAGAAGTTTGTGACAGGTATATATATTTACAGTTTCTCTTTACAGTCTACTCTTTCGTTGGAGTTTATATATTTTTGAGGTAATGGTTAATGGCAGCTTATGGACAATTCTTGAAAGCAAACGGGGAACAACCTGTGACATGGAAACGAGCTTCTTCCATGGAGGAGGTGCTACGAGAGGCTGATCTGGTAATTAAACTTTATTGGTTAGTGTATCTCTCTTAAATATAGAAACTGAACTTGTATTTGTCTGAACAAAAAAAAAAACAGATAAGTCTTCACCCTGTGTTGGACAAAACCACTTACCATCTTGTCAACAAGGAGAGGCTTGCCATGATGAAAAAGGTTTGACTTTGTTTTCTATTTTGTCTAATTTTTGTTCTTGTCTGATCGAGTTAAGTTGCTTTCAGGAAGCAATCCTTGTGAACTGCAGTAGAGGTCCTGTGATCGATGAGGTAGCTCTGGTGGATCATCTGAGAGAGAACCCGATGTTCCGAGTTGGTCTTGATGTGTTCGAGGAAGAGCCTTTCATGAAACCAGGGCTTGCTGATATGAAGAATGCCATTGTTGTTCCTCACATTGCTTCTGCTTCCAAGGTTTGCCCAAACTGAAAACGTTTCTTTTGTCTCAATAGATAAAACAGAACTGAGTTATTAACTTTCTTCTGATGATGATATTGACGACAGTGGACTCGTGAAGGAATGGCTACGCTTGCAGCACTCAACGTTCTCGTATGCATTCTCATCTCCAAAAGCTCTTTTTATAAGATTTAAAAGTGACTAAAAGTTATGATCATCTTCTTCTGAAAATGATTTTTAAACAGGGAAGGATCAAAGGATATCCAATATGGAGTGACCCTAACCGGGTCGACCCGTTCTTGAACGAAAACGCGTCACCACCCAATGCTAGCCCAAGCATTGTCAACTCAAAAGCTTTAGGTAATGCACATCATACTCAGGCATTAGATTATTTCAAAAACTAATGTATATTCTTTGGGGTTTTCAGGATTGCCTGTTTCGAAACTATGAGTTAAAAATGTATGAAGAAGATATGGAAGAATCTTGTTAATATATGTATCTGATGGTATGTAATGTATTGCAACAACAATGCTGGATCATTTTTTTTTTTTTGATCAACACAATGCTGGATCATAAATAACTCTTTTGAGTGGTGTTATGTTTGCTGAGTCTTGTCCCATCATGCTCTTCAATCATGTGTTATCTTTCATTTTGCATTACCTACTTCTTTTCCATATATTTGCTATAAGTATATTTTCTAAGACTTTTTAGTTAAGCATATTTCATTTCTAGCATGAGAATTTGTAGTCATGGATTATCCATTTTTAAGACATTTAGTGTTCCGGTCGCTGCAATAGCAAGACGTTACTTCAAAAACTGAGAGGCCACTGAGGATATGTAACAAGTCTTGTTTTGGATCTTCTCAGGTCCTGAACAATCTTTAAAGCTAAACCTTTCCACTTCTCCAAGTTCAAGTTTAGTTAAGTCTAATTGCTCCATTAGTTTCATCTAGAGACGGTGAGTACTACATTTAGATCAAATAGCGAAAGAGAGAATTAACAAATAGCCAGTCCACAATACCGTTTACCAAAAGTTAATAATGGAATACAATAGATTAAAAACTAACAGATCCATGCATACCAGCAGGGGTTACTATAATAAATGATTAAATTCTAATGAAAAAGAAAGAATTAAAAAAAAATTTACATCAAGGGAACTAACATTATATCTGTTATTAATTATGTTGACAAAAAAAGTTTTTAATTATAACTATTGTTATAGCTGGAAATCATATAACTGCTAGAAACCTTATCTGATTTGTAAATATATCAAGAATTGTTTTTATCTTGTAACTTCTGTATATATGTGTAAATGAAGTCAAAAATAATCATCATAAAATTCTCAGAATTCTCTATATATTAAACCTATAACAAATCATGTAAGCCCTTTTAGTTAGGTCATGAATGTCGTGAGGTTACTAATTTTAGAGTTTTGTTTATTTAGAAAAGATTGTACACGTGATTCAAGGTCCGGTCGAATGAACAAAATAAAAAACATTTGCATTCATTCCCTTACTGTATATGCAACTTTTGGAGACATCAATCTTTCTACAGTTTCATGTGGTAAATTGATAATGATGTAGTTTTCTTGAGTTAAAATTTCATTTCATAGTCTCATAGATTATGAAGACAACTTCAAGCACTTCTAACATTACAAATACTCTTTAAATTTACAACGCAAAGTTTGTTGCAAAACACTCTTTATGCATCCTTTTTTTAGAGAATCGCCTTGTAGGTTGCCAACTCCTAGACATGCCCCAGTTGGCAGTTGCTGACTTGCTGTGCCCCCTATACTAGTTTATATAGTCTACATTACCAATATTCTCGGCAACATTATCTCATTTAAGAAAATTTTAAGTTAAGTGTTGCATCACATTGTATGTTGGGTCTGCTTGTATTTTGTTTTTGAGGGAATCGATAAATGTAAAGAGTATGATAAGTTTTTTTTTGTATTATTGACTTGGATGTTTTAGATCACATTGAATACTCACTCTTTTGCTGACAAAAGCTCTAGATCTCGCCACGTAGTACGCCGAACAATCTAATTAGGGTAAATAAACAGAGACCACGTGGATGTCTTGCTGATACCAAAACCCCATTATTCATTTCTTAACTAATTTATTTGCAGTTGACAAAAAAAAAAACTAATTTATTTGCTCGGACAGCTAATTATGGGTCCCACTCCGGTCTAAGCCACTAACGGATAAGATCAAATAAATTCTCGACGTGAGGATACATCCTACTTCGCATGCTCTTAGCGTTTTGGCCGTTCGATACATACGACTCTTACCAAAACATCTTCGATCGCACGATTCAAATACAACAGTTTTTAAAGAAGTAGTACAGCTGATAATTTTACAGTACAGTCTTCATTGAAACTAAAAAGAGTAAAGTTCACATGCGCACAAGCTTCTGTCTGAAAAGAGTTTTCTTTCATTTTTAGTTTTCAATTTTAAATTCCTAATCTCACTGTGAAAATTTTTTTAAAAAGCAAAACTCAAACCGTCCATCCAAAACAGCATAAGCATTTCTCATCATCAACAGTCAAAAATCTCTTTCTTTTTTTGTTAGAAATTTTAAACCTCACGTTTAATGTTTTTGAGCTGCTTTCAAGCTGTAAATATTCTTGAATCTATTCCTTTCCACCTTTCCTCCTTTCCTCAAGACTTAAAAGACCATGTCCTGTTCGATCAACCCTTGCTTTTTCTTTTAAACCTCTCTCTACATCACTTGTCTGAAAAAACCAAGAACCTGATTTCTTCAAGACAACAACAAAAAGTTCCTCTCTTTTTCAGCAGTTAATTAATCCCCAAAAAAAAATGGTTTCAAGATCGTATTCAAACCTGCTCGAGCTCGCTTCAGGAGACTCTCCCACCTTCGGCCGCATGAACCGGCAGATCCCCCGCATCATGGCCGTTGCTGGAATCATGTCCAACATCGACAACGACTCCAAAGAAAGTAGTCCCTCCTCCGATCTCTCCCCAAAAGACCGTATCATCATCGTAGCCAACGAGTTACCAATACGAGCTCAAAGAAAGCTAGAGACTAGTAGTACTAGTACTAGCACAACCCATTGTAGTAGCAAAGGCTGGACCTTCTCTCTAGACGAGAACTCTCTCCTCCTCCAATTAAAAGACGGGTTAGGATCCGAAGCCACCACCACCGAAGTCATCTACGTAGGCTGCTTAAAAGAAGACATCCACCCCAACGAGCAAGAAGAGGTCTACCAACTCCTCCTCGAAAACTTCAAGTGCGTCCCCACGTTCCTACCTCTAGATCTCTACACCAGATACTACCACGGCTTCTGCAAGCAGCAGCTCTGGCCTCTCTTCCATTACATGCTCCCACTCTCTCCCGACCTCGGAGGGAGGTTTGACCGCTCCCTCTGGCAAGCCTACGTCTCCGTGAACAAGATCTTTGCGGATAGGATCATGGAAGTGATTAACCCTGAGGACGACTTCGTCTGGATACATGATTACCATCTCATGGTCCTGCCTACTTTCTTGAGGAAGAGGTTTAACCGCGTCAAGCTAGGGTTCTTCCTCCACAGTCCCTTTCCTTCTTCGGAGATTTACAAAACTTTGCCTATTAGAGAGGAGCTTCTCCGCGCGCTGCTGAACGCTGACTTGATTGGGTTCCATACCTTTGACTACGCGAGACACTTCTTGTCTTGCTGTAGTAGGATGCTTGGTCTTACTTATGAGTCCAAGAGAGGGTACATTGGTCTTGAGTATTACGGTAGAACCGTGAGCATCAAGATCTTACCTGTTGGTATCCACATGGGTCAGCTCCGGTCGGTTCTCAGCTTGCCCGAGACGGAAAATAAAGTGAAAGAGCTTATTGAGGAGTATAGTAAAAAGGGGAGGAGGATGCTGCTCGGTGTTGATGACATGGACATCTTCAAAGGGATCACTCTGAAGCTATTAGCTATGGAGCAGATGCTTACGCAGCATCCTGAGTGGCAAGGGAAGGTTGTGCTGGTGCAGATAGCTAATCCCGCTAGAGGGAAAGGGAAAGATGTTAAAGAGATGAAAGCTGAGACTTACTCAACGGTTAAAAGGATCAACCAGGCCTTTGGGAGGCCTGGCTATGATCCTATAGTGTTGATAGATGCACCGTTGAGGTTCTACGAGAGAGTTGCTTATTATGTGGTTGCTGAGTGTTGTTTGGTGACGGCGGTGAGGGATGGGATGAATCTTATCCCTTATGAGTATATAGTCTCTCGTCAAGGGAATGAGAAGCTTGACAAGATTCTGAAGGTGGAGAATCATCACAAAAGCATGCTGGTGGTGTCTGAGTTCATTGGTTGCTCTCCGTCGTTAAGCGGAGCTATTCGTGTTAATCCCTGGAACGTTGACGCGGTGGCTGATGCGATGGACAGTGCACTTGAAGTGGCTGAGCCGGAGAAGCAGCTGAGGCATGAGAAGCATTACAAGTATGTGAGCACGCATGATGTTGGTTACTGGGCTCGTAGCTTCCTCCAAGATCTTGAGAGGAGTTGTGGTGAGCATGGGAGGAGGAGGTGTTGGGGGATTGGGTTTGGTCTTAGTTTCAGGGTTGTGGCGTTAGACCAAAGCTTCAGGAAGCTGTCGATGGAGCATATAGTGTCGGCTTATAAGAGGACGAAGACTAGAGCTATTCTTTTGGACTATGATGATACTTTGATGCCACAGGGGTCTATTGATAAAAGACCTTCGTCGAAGTCGATTGAGATATTGAACACGTTGTGTAGGGACAAGAGCAATCTTGTGTTCATTGTTAGTGCTAAAAGCCGGGAGACATTGTCTGACTGGTTTAGTCCTTGTGAGAAGCTTGGGATTGCTGCTGAACATGGCTACTTTCTGAGGTAACTATATTGAATCTTGTTCTTGTTTCCTTGTCAATCTTATAACACCAGAGGTCGTTAGCTCAACTAGAATGGACCCTGACCATTGACTACTACACAGGCTGAGGAAGGATGTAGAATGGGAAAACTGTGTGGCAGCAGCAGATTGTTCTTGGAAACAAATTGCAGAGCCTGTGATGGAGCTTTACACCGAGACAACAGATGGATCAACAATTGAAGACAAGGAGACCGCCTTGGTCTGGAGCTATGAGGATGCTGATCCTGATTTTGGCTCATGTCAAGCTAAAGAGCTTCTAGATCATCTTGAGAGTGTCCTTGCTAATGAGCCTGTAACAGTCAAGAGAGGACAGAACTATGTTGAGGTCAAGCCGCAGGTTTGTGTCGTGACGAGAACCTGAACATTTGTTTCTATATATATTCTTTTTATTGTTGTTTTGAAAATTGCAGGGGGTGAGCAAAGGACTTATAGCGAGAAGGATGCTTTCGATGATGCAAGAGAAAGGAACACCTCCTGAGTTTGTTCTGTGTATTGGAGATGACCGGTCTGATGAAGACATGTTTGAGGTGATATGCAGTTCCACTGAAGGCCCTTCGATTGCACCGAGAGCTGAGGTTTTCGCTTGTACTGTTGGTCAAAAGCCAAGCAAGGCTAAGTATTATCTGGATGATACTACTGAGATTGTTAGGTTGATGCATGGTTTAGCTTCTGTTTCAGAACAGACCATGTCTGCTGTTTAAGAACCAGAGAGAAGTATCAGAGACTCTACTAGAGAGATCTTTTGTTTGTATATTACCACGGAAAACTTGTAACGGAGAGAGACATATAATTTGCCTTGAGAGTTATGAGTATGGCTTTATGTACTACAAGTCTAGAACCTTTAGTGGGCTATCTATCTTCTTATTAACCTTCGACATTAGATTAAGAAACGAAATTAGTGTCTTCTTTGCTTTAACAACATCTTGGGATAGTTCTGAAACACAGCTAAAAGGCATAGGAGAGAGAGAGCAGTAAGTTTGCTTGGGGACATAGCACTTGCGTTTGTTAGAGTGACTATAGTGTTGGTCCTGGGTGGTCAGGAATGGATACTAAATGGGTTACATGAACTCTGCTTGACTAGCCGCCATGACTGGGACCTGTAAACCAAGCTCTACTATTTATCACAAGACAGTATCTTGAGAAGGATTTGATTTTGATGTACTGAACAACTACAAATAAAAGATAGTAAGCTTGAAGATCTAAATAGAGACGCATATAACAACAAAATCAGAAGTAGAAATTATCACACAACACCTCAAGTAGATTGAATAAGAAACCGAACAAGTGCAAGTACACAAGCTCCAAATGCAAAGCTAATAAACCTATACAGCCCAGGCAAACTAGTTCCATAGGATACAAAATGTTATACCAAAATGTCAAACATCTCTCCTCCCCCTGTAAGCTGATCTAAGTCAGAAAGCATACTCATCTCTCTCTTTTTGTTGGGTGGTTGGTACCATAGATATCATTCTCATGAGCTCTATGGTTATACAATAAATCACAAGAGGATGTAAAGAAAGCGAATAACAAGATATAAAGTTAAAAAAGAGCACACCAGTCTATAACGGGGTTTACTTGTTTAAACTGATACGTCCACAAGAACTAATCACTTCACTCATCTCATTGTGTGCTCCTCGTTAACCCACTTCGTCCAGCAGCTCTGCAGAAGAAGACCAAGTTTAACTGATTTTTAATATAATGATCATAGATCTTGTTTCAATCTTACTTCAAAGATTGCGAAAAATGCAACTGACTGTAGAAATGGATAAAAGTGCTACATTGCTATTTACCTTCCAGCAAGAATCTGGGCAGTGGTGGATGAGTTCTTGGTGTTTGAAGACCTTCTTGCTCTATTATCCTGATCTTTATCGACACGCATAGCAGCAACTTCTTTCTCCATTGCAGCTACTTCCCTTCTCATCTTCTTTGCTTCAACCTCCATTGCTTTTGTTAATGTCTCAACCTTTTTCGCTAACATCTGCCAGAAAAATATATATAAACTTCCATCCACAAGGGTGTCTTTACAAACATATTCAGAGATTTACCTCTATAGCATCATCCTTGTCCTTGAGGCTTTGATCCTTTTCATGTGAAGATTTTCTCAAGGCAACTACTTCCTTCTGAAGCAAATCATACAAAACCCCCGGGACATTGTCTTCAGTTGTTGGCGGAGGGAGTTCACTTGGTGGCTTCTCCTCTGAATCTTCTTCTTTCCAGGCACTAGGCGACTCTGATTCTTTCGCTTCATCACAAGCCTTGTTGAATGAATATTTACCAGGTCCATTTAGAAGTGCTTTGCCTCTGTCCAATGATCTTGTACCTCCATCAAATGACCTAGATGTTCCTTTAGCGTTCCTCAACACCGAGTTGGAGTTAGAATTAAAGGCATTCCTCATCTGAGAAGATGGAGATTTCTTTGGCAAAAAGCCATTTGATGCGAACTTTTGTAGATTATCTGATCCACCGAGTGACTGCCTCCGAGAGGATCCATTACCCATGCTTCTTCCCTCAGTTGTGTTCCTTGAGGTGCCTCTCAGCGTCTCTTCAAGCACTTTAAGCCGTAGTTGAAACTTGTCCTGGATATTGTACAAGCATATAGTTTAGTATTAAACAAGATCAAATGTTAGAAGATGACTAATAAGATGAATACTTTTAGTTGTGCTTCAGATTTCGCAGCTCGGTCTGAGATGGCAAGCTTGTCGCGTAGCTGCTGCATTTCTCCCTGCAATAAGAGAATTAAAGAGTTGAGAAAATAGGTTGTGCCTTTGTGACAGCAAAGAATCCACATTCAAAGGCAATCATATATCAAAAAGTGAACCTGTAGAAACCTTCTTTCTTCAAGCCATTGCTTCACAGGCATCACTTTATCATTACCATCCTTCCATTCATTTGCAACCACCGTCGCAACTCGGTTTGCTGTAACCTTTGCACGCGCAAGTTCCCGGTCTAGAGTTTTTCGTTCTTCCTGAAAAGCAAAGCAAGAGAGTTGGAAAAAAAACTAATTCACTTTCGGTCATCTTAAGAGGTGTATAAAAATTACATTCATCTCTTGGAACTTCCGTTGGTAATCCCTCACGGCATTAGCAGCAGCGCCACCAGCAAGAACAGCCTCTTCCAGCTCTCTTACAGTCTGAGTTAGCTTTTCCACCTCGGCAACCTTTTGCCTATGCATTTTGTCTAGAATCTTGTTTTCTTCCTAAACCATCAAAGAGATTAAGGAACTAGTAACTAGTTAAAAAGAAGCGGATGATGATTAGTAGAGCACCTGACAGATCTCTATTTGTTTCATCAACTCTTGGTTCTTATTCTGAAGGTCATCAACTAAGGCAGCTTTTGCCATAGCACTTTGAACAGTTCTCTCAGCATCAAGTAAAGCCGCTTCTTTTGATTTAGTGAGACGATCCAAGGCTCTATTATCTTCTTGAAGCTTCCCAATCTATGCAGAAAACATCGTATAAAGATCAATGTCCGAATATGCAAGTAGACATCACTAAAATGAGCCTAAAATACCTCAGAGCGTGCAAGCTTAAGCTCAGCTTCTAAAGGAGCTAGAATGGCTTCAATAGGAGGCATGTCATCATCTTTTTGAGCAGCATGGACCCTTCTTAAGGTGGCTTCAGCAGCAAACTGAGCAGCCATGGAGGCCTTCTTCTCCTCATTGATCTTCCTTATTTCTAGATTCTGCAACATACATAGTTGATAATCAAATGACCAGCTGAAATAAAAAAAACAAGAGTGTTTCTCTTCGATACTTACTTTGCCTTGGAGAAGAGATTCAGTTAACTTAAGCTTCTCCTCCAACTTAGTAAGCTCATCAGTAAGCTACAGTTACAAAAACAACATGAGAGACATTATATAGAAACTAAAAGCAAGTGATGATGACTCATAACACAACACTAGCACACCTCTTCAACAGCTTTCTCTCGCTGCCTCTCAGATAACCTCAAGGCTCTGATCTCAGCGTGTGCTTCTCCTAACTCTCGATCCTTATCTGAGAAACCAACCATTCAAAGAACAAAGTAAGCAAAACAAAGTCCTTAGATCTGAATCGACAAATTAAAGCACTACCTCTGACTTCGTTCTCAAGGCGATTAAGCTCCAGCTTCACCGGATCCGAGCCGTGGAGCAGAGTGATGAACTCATTGTCGGCGGCTGCGGAGGCGTCGAAGCTAGGCCGAACCGGTCTCCTCCTCGACGAGCTTTTCCCTCCTCCGCTGCTCTCTTTGTAAGACGCCGACACCGTTAGGGAGGGATAAGGCGTCTCCGAGTAACCTCCGTCGGCTGAAACATCCGACATCTCCGATCTGATGATTCTCTCTCTCACAAACACATCCACAATCCTCAGGATCCAAATGCAATGTAGAGATATAGTGAGACAGAGAGAGAGAGTGAAGTTAAACTTAGAGAGAGAGTGAGATTTAAATGATGTCAACAGTTGTTTCTCTCTCTCTATCTCTCTATGTTCTTGTAAATGGACAAAGACAAAGAGACTCACTAATCTAAATAGATCTATTTAACATTATCAGATTAATCAATAATCTAAATAGAGACTTACTACATGATCTGTTTACTTGGTTTGTTATATACATATCGGTGGATAGTTAATTAATTGTCTTCTTGGTTTGTTTAGTGATGTTGATTAGTGAGAAAAGCTGTGATTAGTCAAACAGATTCTTTGCGCGTGAAAGGAGGGAACGTGTTGTGTCTTTTTTTCCTTTGGTGCAACTACGTGTTCGGTGTCTATTGACTTGTGTTGATCTCTTTGTTTCTTTTTTGAAGGGATATTCAATAATGTATGTTTTGTACTCTTACATCTGATTGCTTTTTTTTTATTAAATTAAAATTCCCTCAAAATTAAATAGAAATACAAAATGTTCTGAATATCGTCGTTACCAACATTTTAATTTTAATTATTTTTCATCTTTATACTTACTCTGTTTTTTTTCTCTCTCTAATTTTTAATATAAGTCGTTTTAGAATTATACACATAAATTAAAAAATCTTTATTTTTTTTTATATTTTCTAAACAAAAACATCATTAATTATTTAATAGTAGAAATCTAAATTCCCTCAAAATTAAATAGAAATCTAAAATGTTATGAATATCGTTACCAACATTTTAATTTTAAATATTTTTCATCTTTATATTTTTGTTACAAATAACAATTGTAACACAACGAAAACTCTAACATTCAAAAGTAAACGAAAAAACAAACCAAACAACAGTCCGGTCTAAAAGTCGTAAGAACCATCAAGATCTGTTAACTCAAAGATAAATTTCTAACCGGATTCGACTTTGTGTATAGTCTGATACGTTATCCATTGAGGCAAGGAAGACACTAGCTCCTTGAGTAGTTTACAAGTATACTCTTCCCAAGAGGTAATCGCCGATGAGACATCAGTCAAGTTGAGTGAATCCTTCTCTTCCCCATTGGAACATAAACATCCAAAGATTGTAGTTACAAGGCCCTTATCTAGTAGGAAAACTGCATTCAGGGCATTGATAGTTTCTAACTGAGGTTGGGACATAGCTTTCACCTCTTCTACATCGTCATATTCGACCTTTGAGGTTTTGAGTTCAGAAGCCTTCCAATTGCAGAACTGAACAACCTGAAGAGCGTGAAGAACGTTGGTAAATTTCCGGGCGAGCAACTCTCCTCCTTTAGCTAGTTGTATTGGTCCCATGAGTTGCTCAGAGGCCTCTAGAGAACGATCTTCCTCTTGTAAGCTATGTAAGTCGAAACCAAGAAGATGCAACCTCGCGAGGCAGATATCAAAACCTGTGTTTAGATTAGCGTTTTGATAAGGACAGAACCAGTACATGTTAGCGGATGCAGGCGAAGGAAGGGGAAACTCATGAGATGAGCACTGAGAAAGACGGGAAATGAGGTTTGAATCTTCGTTGTGAGATGAGTCCCGGGTAAACCACATAGCAAGAGTTAACCTTTCCCCATCTGTTACCTGTAAAGCAGACATTAGTTACTTTACATGTACACGGAAGACATGAGGGAGGCCTAACCTCATCAACAGAATGAATATTACGGTCATCAGCAGTGTACATGATAACATCCTGTACAAGACACCAAACTCATTATCCAAATAATTAGCCATTTTACCAAAGAGGTTAGCAAAAAGAACATACTTACTCCAGCGGAGGGGGCTATGGTTGCTGGTTCCCCACACTGAAAACGAAAAAGGCCGCCTTTGAAGTCTTTACCGTAGCTATTCAAGTAACAAACTGCCTTCAAAACCAGAATTAAAAAAACAAAAAAAAGCAAAAGTCATTTACATAAACCTCATTATCAAACAATGACGCATAGACTAAGAAACGAACAGAGAAGTGTCTTTGTTTGAGATACTGTCTGTTATCATCACTATGCCACCCAATGCAAGCTCCTCTACACCAGCTGATTTCAATAAAAAAGAATCATTCTTTACTGTTAACTAAGACAAAAAAGGTAGTTACTTTACCTAATCAAACCTGTGAACTCAATGAAGAGCTCAAACTCACACCCAAACGTTTCCTCCATCTTCTCTTTCAACCTCTCTGTTTACTCAAAACGCAATGAGAATATGAGACGATCATAAAGGAATGAACTTGGGGGAATGTGAAAGGGGGAGTGACCTCGGATGGAGACGAAAGGGATGAGGAGGTGAGGAGAATTGGTGGCGATGAGGTGAGAGAGAGTGGTGGAGAAGACGTTGGGTCTGTAGCCGACAGTACTGCAACTCTTGTGTATGAACTCCAGCTCCTTGCACTCTTCCGGGGTGATGAAATTGGATAGAATCAGCCTCGGGTGCTCTCTCGTTCCCTCTGACATTTTCTATCGTATGAATCCAAAAACGAAGCTCCGATAAGAGTTCTTGACCGGAGAAATCATAAATATGACGGCGGTGATGAAGTCTGAACGAATTTTAGAGGCGATGACAAAGGCTCTGATGCAGACGGAAGGTTTGCATTTTCGAGACCTTCCATATGATCCCGAAGGTTTCACTAAATCTCATAAGGGGGTTTCTGAGCAATTTAGAAACTATAGGGCCAAAATTTAAAATAAACAAAACTATTTTCAAGGTTTATTACAAATGGATGTTGGTGGTGACTTTCGGAATCACAGTCTCTCCCTACATTCGACGGAAACTATTTCTTAACTCAGATGACGTTCTCGATTAGAAGACTCGTGGTTCCGTTTCTGGTTCTGGTGCTGTTTCTGGATCTGTGCGTAGAAACTGGGTTCTCTCATTCAACACCGGCGCGTGAAGAGCACGTGCATCATCACGGAGGTGGGTGTAGTAGTCATTCGCACGATCACGATCACGATCATCATGAGCCGAAACAAATGAAGTTGCCGGAGGAGCTGGCAGAGGAAGAGGATATGAGACTGTGCGGGTTTGGTCCCTGTCTTCATCACGACCACCAATCAAGTTCTGCTCTTTCTGGATTTGGTAATTTAATTTTTACAATTGAATTATGATTCTTTTAGAAAATGTATTAGGATCGGTAGTAGCTTAAGCAAATCGTCTTTTTTTTTTCTTGTGGTTGCAGCATTGTGGGTGAATGCATTGGGATGCTCTCTTTTGGTTAGCTTGGCGTCACTCATCTGTCTGATATTGCTCCCAGTTATGTTTGGTAAGCTAATCTCTCTATGAACCCAAACATAGTGTTGATTGTCACCGAGAAAAACTCTCTCTTTCACATTACAGTTAAAGGGAAGCCAGCAAAATGGTTTGTTGATGCCTTGGCTCTCTTTGGTGTAAGTTTGTTTAGCTTTTCTTTTGCCAGTGGTGGTTCTGAATTCTTTATGTATTGATACTTCAAATAGTTCTGATTAGTTCTATCTGTTTGGTTACTAGGCAGGAGCTATGCTGGGGGATGCTTTTCTTCACCAATTGCCCCATGCTTTTGGTACAGTTATTGACACAATGATCTTTGCATTTGTTCCGTTCATTTCTTTATTTTTTCCGTGGCAAGAGATATCTTTTGATGTATAAACTATTTTATGGTCTGGCAGGTGGTGGTCACTCTCACTCATCTCATAACCATGAAAGCCATGTCCATCATGATCATGATCATTCTCATTCTCATTCGGATTCGCCTTCACACTCGCATTCTTTGCAAGACCTATCTGTTGGATTGTCTGTTCTTGGTAAGTATCCAAACTCCTACTCTTGTATTTATTGAATAAAATAGTTTGACAGATCTTACATTTCATGTTGAACTTCATTCTTTGATTGTGTAGCTGGGATTGTGGTCTTCCTTCTTGTGGAGAAGTTGGTGCGCTATGTCGAAGAAAACTCGTCAGGATCCAATACTTGGGGCCACCAGCACCACCACCATGCAGGCAGTAAGAAACTGAAAGATGAGGACGGTCATAACAACGCGGACAAACAGTGTCCCTCTGATGCAACTGAAAATTCATCAGAGAAAGTCTCTAAAGATAAATCTCTCCGTAAGGTGAGAGAACCAGCACTTCCATGTCAATAATACTTCCATCTGAAGAAGCTCTGACTTGAATGAGAGAGGTTAAGCATACTTAAATCAGATTGCGACTTGTTTGTCCGTTTCAGAGAAAGACTTCTGCTAGTGATGGTGTGGATAAATCAAACTCAGGCACACAAGTTATTTCCGATGGAAAAATGGACGAACCTCATCAGGTGGAGAAGAATTCAAGCTTAGTATTTGGTTACCTCAACTTGTTCTCTGATGGTGTTGTAAGTACGTGCGCCCCTTTGTCATTTATTAAAGATAGGAGATGCTTCAGCTTCATCTGAGAAGATAATATCTCTATCCTAATTTTGTTGGGCAGCACAATTTTACTGATGGGATGGCGTTAGGAAGTGCGTTTCTCATCTACGGATCAGTTGGTGGATGGTCAAGAACCATGTTCTTGCTTGCCCACGAGCTTCCCCAAGAGGTCCCTACTCTATTTCCTTAAACAAACATTGAAGATGTGTATAGCAACAAGTAACCCTTTATGTAAAAGATATCAATGGGATAATACTTGCAGATAGGTGATTTTGGGATTCTAGTGAGGTCAGGCTTCACTGTATCAAAAGCACTCTTCTTCAACTTCCTCTCTGCACTTGTCGCACTTGCAGGAACTGCCCTGGCAAGTCTTCTATGTCATAACCCCTGGCAGATCTCTAGAAATGTTTAAACTGAAGTAACTCTGGTAATGTTCTTTTTTGGTCTCGGCCACAGGTTTTGGTCTGGGGAAATGAACCGGGACAGTCATCGTTGATTGAGGTAGTAAATGAACATATTGCAGTGGTCTAGTAAAGTTAAATCTAAATGTGTGTAATATTTGGTTGAAATCTTGTAGGGATTTACAGCGGGAGGATTCATATACATAGCGGTTGCTGGTGTTCTTGCAGAGATGAACAACTCTGGAAAATCAACACTTAGAAACAGTGTGTGCCATTTGATATCTTTGATGCTTGGCATGGGTGTTGCTCTTGTCATCTCTCTTCTTGAATGATCTCTCTCATAATAATTGCTTTGTAACTGGATATAGAAATGTCCCAAACTGAGGGTTACAGGAATGATTATCTTCTACACTTGTGGCAAATTTTCTATGGTTAGAGGGATTTCATTTTTTTCAACCATAATCCCAAGTTCCATGTTCTCAGAATATTCATTTCAGTTTGTATAACTAACGTTTTTACAGACCATGACACTATGTCATGCACATAATATTATGGCTTGTGCTACCATAGTACTGTCGTGTTACTATAAGACTCAATCCGCACAATAATATTGCTAATTAAATGCCTCTTAATTAGAATTTCTGAAATATCCACTTTGAAAAGCATACCTAAATTTTTGTTTTTATTAAGGAATGCTAATGATGTTTCTCTATTTGTATATGTGTGTTGACTTCTTTTGATATGGAATGTTTGTAAAGAAAGCAGTAAGACCGGTGGGAAATCGTTATCAGTCATAAAATGGTATGGCCAAAGCAAAGACTTTGGATGTACTATTACTTTCTCACTATACGTCTGCGGCCAAATATATATATTATCAAGCAAAGCAAAATATTAACAAAATTAATTATAAAATATTGCCAAAAACAAAATATTCTTAAAACATATGATCCACAATGTTGCACAAGCATCGATCACATGTTCCCATTAACACCATTAATAACTTACTAAGGCTTTAAATAGGAAACAAATCACTGTTATTTAGTTACAGGTTTATAGTATTCAATAACATAATTGTGTAGTTTTCAATCATGACGAGTTGTATTTTTACATCCTTTAGAACATTTTAAAGCTGGTTGCACCTAAATCTCACTATCTTGTTTACTCATGTTTGTTCTAAGCAACTCTTTTCAGAGACCGAGATTTTCTCCCACATAAAATCATTTGTGACCATACTCCTAACAGATTGGACACATAAACCATACTAATAGCGCATGTCGACAGAAAATACCATCTTAATTAATAGTAAAACAAAATTTATTCTACACACAAAGAGAATAATGGACTTCTGGCGATCACTTAATTTTATAGAATTTTTATTAGTAATGGTACTTTTCTTAAACATGCCAACAAATCTCATGTATATTAATTGAGAAACATTACAACTTATTTATGTAGCCACGTGTCATCGTTATGATGATTCTTAGAATCATTAGAGAAATAGTTATTAGAGAAATAGTTTGATCCATCTAATTATATAATAAATTTTTATTAAATCCACAATAAATTCATTATTAATGTTCTTTATTATTTCATTAAATAAAAGTTATAGAATGCCTAAAGCTAAAGTATATAAGATAATTAATTGTTTTGAATAATAAAGATTTGATAAAAATTAGTGTATCTTATATCATATTGTTTAATTTTAAATTATTAAAATAAATTAAACAACCACATTAACCATATAATAAAATTTAGATTTCCCCTATATGTTAATTGAGAAACATTACAACTTATTTTTGTAGCCACGTGTCATCACTAAGATGATTCTTAGAATCATTAGAGAAATAGATTGGTCCATCTAATTATATAATAAGCTTTTTATTAAACTCATCATAAATTCATTATTGATGTTCTTTATTATTTCCTTAAATAAAAGTTACGGAATTGTCTAGTGTGGCTAAAGTATATAAGACAATTAATGATTTTTAATAATAAGGATTTTATAAAAATTAGTATATCTTCTATCATATTGTTTAATTTCAAATTATTAAAATAAATTAAACAATCATATTAACCATATAATAAAATTAAGATTTTTTTGTATATGTTATATTTTGAATTTTAAAAAACGACTATAAATTAGTACTAAAAATGTTAAAAGTTTCACATTCAAATTTTGTGATCCATGGTTTAAATTTTTTGTTATGACAAAACACAAATGATTACGAAATCATATAAGTAAAAATTCTAATTTAATTAATTATTAAGATTAAATGATATATATATATATATATACCATTTTAAATTAAACTATATACCATATAAAATACATAAGTATTTTAATTTCAAAATTTACTTTGAACCACTTTTTTAATAAAAGCTTTGAATAAACATTAACAATTTGATTTTTTTTTGAAATTATAAATTACTAAAACTATTAATCCCAGAATGAAATTTTTTTGCTATTAGTAATTTAAAGTTTTTGCTATAAATTATACAAATGATCAAAAAACTCATATGTGTAGAAAGCATCATTTAATACATTTATATTAAAAATATACTATGTATGTTAATATTATTTAAATTTAATTATATATCCTATCAAATAGAAAAAAAATATTGTTTGGATTAATAAAATTGATTTATATGTTCGCACTAATTTAATTATATATGTAATAGTTAATGACTTTTAATTATTCAATATATATTTATTATTTTATAATATATA
Source organism: Brassica rapa (assembly GCF_000309985.2). Taxonomy (NCBI): domain Eukaryota; kingdom Viridiplantae; phylum Streptophyta; class Magnoliopsida; order Brassicales; family Brassicaceae; genus Brassica; species Brassica rapa. The sequence continues at coordinate 22,573,696 of NC_024801.2, read as the reverse complement.
AAAACATATAATACATATAATAATTTATATAATGCTTATACCACGTAAGACACGGCTCTTAACCTAGTGTTTGCTATTACAACCAGAGCTTTCTCTAGTACTATACATTTTATGTTTTCTTTAATATTAGAAGTATTGCAAAATTGTTTATAAAGACTTTTGAAGTCAATTGTACCAAAAATAAAGAAAGCTTTAAGAAGATTTCTGAAGACGTATGAATCTATCATTTTGATTTTTTTCTCAATAACATAAAAATAGCATTAGAGTGTATATATATATACGAATTATTATATCATGTATATTCTATAAATTCCAAATTTGCACACAAATTACACCAAAAAAATTTGCACACAAAATTTCATCGTCCCTAGCCGAGCCACTTAACTGGAGACTCGTTTTTTGGCACCAAATGATTGTCGTAACCAGTTGCAACTTAACATCACAAAGGCTTCTAGTTCATCGAAAATGGAAAGAAAAGTAGGGTTCATGTTCATGTGTGTATAGATCCGTGAGCATTAATAGGCTCAACCTATTTTATGAACAAATCCATAATGATGACAATTTATACAAAAGTTACATCATTTTTTTTGTCACAGCTAAGAGATGTAATAATGAAGAAAATGTGAAGGCAATAGATGAGAGTAGCGAGTAGGGTATAAAGGCTTACACCGTCCATGTGGCCATAAGATTTGGCAATGCTTTTTATGAAGATTATGACATAGAGACAAATTCCTTTTTCTCTAGAGAAATTATTAAACAAAAAATATTATAACTATTTTTTGTTTTGAATAATCTTTATTCGTTGTCAATAGAAGTGTTCACTTCTTCATCATTACTGCTTGGAAAGCAAAAAGCCAAAGGGCCCAACTCCATGTTGTCGTCACTAATATCTCCCCCTTAATTAAACCAAATTAATTAACACTCTTGTTTTGTTTGGTTTCGTGTACTCCTCTCCTTTATTTTGTACTTCTATATTCTAAAACGAATCTCGCATCTAATTTACCTCCTAATTTTTTTCGTTATTTATCATTCTACATGACTCAGTCTCGTGGAATACGTCAACTTCGATCATATTAAGATATCTGATATAGTGACATATTTCGCATTAATGTTGCTTTAGAGAGCATTCGATCCCTGAAAAAAATATTGTAATGGTGATAAAAGATAGCTCTGATATGCTTACATAGTTAGAAGTGGTAAATGTATAGTGGCAATGAGTTGACAAACAAAAAAACAAAAGTAGTGGTAAGAAATAGTAGAAAACACAAATTTCTTATTTTTGTATGGTTTTTTTATCGAGAACTACTAATATTAAAGCGATTCAGTTTTAACACACAAAAAAAAGATCCATTTTATTACCACAATGTAAATATTAAAGCGATTCAGTTTTAACGAAAGAAAAGATCCATTTATTACGACAATGTAAATATTGAAACTAGTTAACTGTCTTGTGCTGGGAAATTTGAAACACCGCGCGTAACTTGAAGAAGCACAATAGTTAGTGACATGTATTTTCTGTAGTAAAGGCTCGTTACTCTACGTTTTGGGTTTCAGTGAAATCTTTTTTGATAAGTATGTGAATATCATATAAATGAAACAGTGAAATCTTGAAATGCCAAAAAACTTTTCAAGTTGCAACTTTTAAATGGCAACAGCGAACGAGACAAATGCTTCAGGTTACAGTGCACAGCTCCTGTATTAATATTTTTATTAGTTTAGGACATAAAAACAAAAATATAGATTATGCTAAAACTAAAGACCGATGTTAATTCAAGGTGTTAAAATGGTAGTACAAGTCAACAAAAATAAGTAATCATGGGAGTGGCCGACTTATTGCAGTCAAATAAAAGTTGTAAACTAGTTTAGTAACATAGTTGCAAAAATACGCTATCAGATTTTTTTAAAATAAATTCTTTGTTTTATGCGTAATTTAAAGAAATAACGTAATACTAAGTAAAATATTATCTTATTAATTGAAAACATAATCATGAAGCCTATGTAATATTAAAATAGAGGTCCGATATTTTATTCCAACTTACTTACGATTTTATTATCTGTTTATACCCAGTTATTTAGTGAGTATACTTTTTGAATAAAGGAAAGAGTTGATTAAAATATACTAATATTTTAAGCAGAAATGTGATTGTGTTGAGGATTGATATCCCCAACTTACAAAAAAGCATTGCATGTGATGAGAATCCATCTCCCCCATTCCTACCCATTCTTTCCAACTCAACCCTCTCCTTTCTCTTCTCTTATTAAAGTATCCCTTCTTTTCTTTTTGTTTTTTAAATGAAAACGTAAACTTTTACATTTTTGTTTTTACTTGGTCTTTTTTTACAGTTCCACTTGGGTAGACAAACGCCATTTTATGAGATGGTGAACTTTATTATATACTAAGTATTTTTTAGTAAGTATCGGTTTGAATTCTGGATAAAAATATGTTATTATATTAAGTATTTTTTTATCAACTATGTTATTAAGTACTATTTTTTAAATTTTGATCTACATATTTATGTTATAAAAATATTTATATATGTGTCTTTAATCTTATTCAGTGTTTTCATACCGACCAAGATCCGTTGTTAAACTGGTAAATACGATAAATTGTACATAATTCGATTTAAAATTAATGAAAATTAGTTAATTAAAAATTCGATTAAACTGGTAAAAATTAAAAAAAAATCACTACTAACTTGTGATCTGACACTGGTTGACCTAGTAAAAGACCAATAAAAATCAGAAAATATTTTTAAAAAATTCGATTAAAAGTTTCATATAATTTTAAATATTACAAAAATTAAATAAACAATTAATATTGCTTGAAAATTTGTTTAAAATGTCGGATCTTATTGAAAATATTCCAAAATATGTGCTTGTTACTATTGTGAATATCTAAAATTTAAATCAATTACTACTTCGTTGGAAAAGACTATCTGTTAACAACCTAACTAAATTTTTTTGGTTAAAGAAGTTGAGATCTGGAGAAAATCGTAGATCCTGGAAGATATTTGATACTATTGTATCTTGTGTAAACGTTAAATACACAATCTTATTGTTTGAAAAATAAGATATAGTTCTAACCATACTTTATGATTTGACAACTACAAAATATGAGTACAACGAGTGAAACATATATCATAATTGACCAATATGAAATCTCTAAATAACATACAACAGTTTATAGGATGTGAAGGCATTAATATTATTTTAAAACTACTAAATATAAATTACCATGATTGGTAGACTGGAAACCCTAATCAACCAATATAAATACTATAAGGTAAGATAGACAATTTTATTAACGTATACAGAAATACATTCGGCATAAAACTAGGATGTTTTGGAGTCTTACCATAACAAATGTTAATTTATTAATGCTATCATTAACAAGCGTTTCCTTTAATTACTTACCTTAGAATAAAAAATCATGTAGTTGGTGTATTAATTATATAATATAGTATTTAAAAAAAATTCTAGAAGCAAGTTGAGTCCATTTTTGTACTTATGTTTTAATCGTATTGATGTTATTTATACGTAGATCACATAGACTTTCACCTTTTTATTGTTAATTCACACACACACTTACACTTTTATAGACATGTTTTTTCAATAAGAAAACATCCTTTGAACATATCCTAAATCTAAAATTTTCCTTTGTTTGTTATGTTAGATAGGCATGGGCATTTTATCCGAACCCGATCCGAAACCGACCCGAAAAATCCCGATCCAATATGAAACCGACCCAATCTTTTTATCCTATTGGGTCTTGTTGTGAAGAACCCGCGGGTTTTGGACCCGACCCGATCCGACCCGAACCCGAGACCCGAGTGGGGTACCTGAAAACACGAAACTTCTAGTATATAATAAGTATATATGGTTGTTTCAGTTTATTTTTGGTATTATAGATTTTTTTTTTAAGTTTCAAATTTTAGTTTTTGGGTATGGTTTAGGGTTTCGGATAAAAATTTAGATTTTCAAAATATAATTGGGATAATCAGATAAAATTTTGGATATTTTCATGTTTTAAGATCAGATTTTAGATAAAATTTCTCATACTTTCGAATATTTAAATATTTTTAGGTATTTTCTGTGTGTTTTAGGTATTTTTTTGGGTTAGACCCGACATGACCCAAATCCGATCCGTAACCGAACCAAATCGAAATTGACATACTCTAGTTACTCTATCGGGCCAACTATCTAAGATCCAACCCGACCCGGACCCGAAAAGACCCGAACCGATCCCGAACCGAGAATTTCAAATTATCCTATCATGTTCTAAACTCTTAGACCCGAATGACTCGGACCCGCAATGATCCAACCCCAACTCGACCTGAAGATCTGAATACCCAGGCCTAATGTTAGATATAATTGGCCTGAGTTGACACTAGAAACACAGATCTGACTCTAGGGTTTGTATTTGCGAACCACAAAATTTTCTACTATACTGCAATGTTAGTATGTTACTGATCATTCGAGTCTCACTTATAAACACAATCTTTATAGTTGATTGAAATATATTTCCTTATTTGAAAAGGGATATTAAAATATGTGAGATGATGGCACCACATTGTATATTTGTATATATACGGAAACATGAGTTGGGTCTATGCATGTGCGTTATTTTCCAAACAAATATTCTCATGTCATTCTTTTATATATAAACCAGTCCTAAAGGAGTAAAGGCTACAGATACATTTGTCACCATTAAAAACATGCCCTCTAACATCAAAATTTCAAGATTCCCATTTGAATTTTCACCAATCCTTTTATTATCTATCTTGAAAAAAATAAAAAAAAAAACTTAAATCAATCTGATCGAATATCGTATGATCTGAAATAATAATGACTTGCAATTGTTTTGTTGTGAAAGGGGATGTTTTTTTGTTTCTTGTCCATATGCTAATGTGGGCTCCAAACTCCTTGTCCCACTCTCTTTATATGTACACAACATCTCTCGGCATAGATATGTTTTGTGTTTGTAAATAAACAGTGTACAGAGTACAGATAGAGGAGAGAGAGAAAGAGAGGTTCATAACTACTCTGAAGAAGATTGAAGCACTAAAGACCATACAGTGCATTTCCCCATCTAAGGTGAGAGGTCAATGAAACAATTAACAAAAAGTTGAAAGTTTTCATTGTATTTCTTTTCGTTTTTCCAAGAAAATTATAAAAAGATGGAGGGTAAAGGGAACGTAAAAGCTTTTCCCTTTATGTGATAGAAAAGATGATTTCAGAAAAACAAAGGCTTGTTTCTCTCTCTTAACTCATCTTACTTTTCTTCTCCTATTAGTAAAGATGTAAAACACAATACTCTCAATAAATAAGAGAAAAAACAATATCTCCTTCTTTCTCCTACATGAAAAACAAAAGATTCCTCAATCTTGTTCTTATTTTTCGTTAGGCACAAGTACTCTCTCTATACACTTCCACTAAAAACCAACACTATCTTCAGATAAAAAAAATAACAAGAAGAGAGAATATTTAAAGACCTCATCCGATGATAGACTACGAGAGAAGCAATAACACCAAGAACATCAACCATCATCGGAATCCTCCTCCGTCTTCATCTTCCTCCGATCTTCTTCCCGATGGCAATGGGGCCGCCGTGACCCAAAAGAGGAAACGACGACCCGCTGGGACACCAGGTGATTATCAACTTAATATTTTCAAATTATTTACCATTTTTTTAGCTTTAGCACCAGCTATCCGAGTTTTGAATATTTTCTTTTTGTAAATTCGTGAAAGTAATATTTTTCTGTTGAAAAAGATTGACACTAATCATGTTTTTTCCGGCGGTGGCAGATCCAGAGGCGGAGGTTGTATCTTTATCTCCAAGAACGCTACTAGAATCAGACAGGTACGTGTGCGAGATCTGTAACCAAGGGTTCCAGAGAGACCAGAATCTACAGATGCACAGGAGAAGACATAAAGTTCCATGGAAGCTTTTAAAGAGAGAAACCAACGAGGAAGTTAAGAAGAGAGTCTACGTCTGTCCGGAGCCGACGTGTCTCCACCACAACCCTTGCCATGCCCTTGGAGATCTCGTGGGAATCAAGAAACACTTTCGAAGGAAACACAGTAACCATAAGCAATGGATCTGCGAGAGATGCTCAAAAGGCTACGCTGTTCAGTCTGATTACAAAGCTCACCTCAAAACATGTGGCACTCGCGGCCATTCCTGCGATTGCGGCCGCGTTTTCTCCAGGTTCCATTTCTGAGAAACCCTAGCTAGCTGAATACTGATATATTTTTTCTGATATGGTTAATATTATTAATAAATGAAAGATATATATACACGCATATATACAGGGAATCCTTAAAGTAAATCAAAGAATGTTTTTTCTAGTATGGCGTGTACACGTTTTGATTATAGATAATGCACACAGATCTTGAAATAACCTTCCTAGTGGAAGGTGAGGTTAGTTTGGACTGTTATCTGAATTTTTTAAATTAATTTAATAATTAGAACTATGTTTTAATTATATGTTTGAACTCATGTTGACCCCATGACAGATTTCATTATTGCACTTTGTTGAGTACATATATTGTTAATAATATATAACAAACCAGAACTCAAAGTCTTGCATCTCATATTCATAATATATATAATCCAAAAGATACCTAACTCCACCAACTTAGTTAATTTTATATTTGCGTTAAAAAAAGAAGTTAATTTTATATTTTATTTGTCTGTTTGAATACAACAGATATTCCTTTGTGCTTTCTATGTTGACTAACTATATATTATACCCTTCTCTTGATATCAGAGTGGAGAGTTTTATAGAGCACCAAGATAATTGCACCATGCGCCAACCTCAACCATCCAGCCACCGTTTACAACAGCAGCAGCAACATACCGCAAACGCTGCACAAACCGCTTCAACCGCCGAAAATATTGACCTCAATATTGGTCCAGTTTTACCAGGACATCCTTTGCTAAGACAATCTCCACCGTCTGATCAACAACCTTCGGATTTGCTTTATCCTTTCGTTGGCTCAAGCGCCAGCACTGGTAGTGGCATTGAGCTTCAGCTACTTCCATCTCGGGCTAGTGCTGATGGTACCAGCCTTAGTCTGTCGATAGGGATGGATACGACAATGTCAAGCTACGAGAAGGGAGAGACGAGCTTACTATTGGGAGAAAGGGAGGAAGCAAAAAGGCAAATAGAGATTGCGGAACTGGAGTATGCTGAAGCCAAGAGAATAAGGCAACATGCGAGAGGTGAGCTTCATAAAGCTCAACTTTATAGAGAAGAAGCAAGAAGGAGGATTAGTGCAACGATAATGCAAATCACTTGCCATAATTGCAAGAAACACTTTCAAGCTGTTGCTGCTTCGTCTCCTTCTCCTCGTCTTCCACAGCCACCTTGTACCGATGAGAGTACGTCTCTTGCCGTGAGCTATGTGTCATCGGCGACGACCGAAGGTGAAAAAGCGAGTGATAGAGCATCTTCATAGACCTTGAAAAGAGACGCGAAAGAAACAATATGCTTCCCTCTTTTATAATTTGATTGAAATTGAAGATGATCTTTTGATATTCTTTGGGTTTTTATATAAATTCTTGGTTTGGTTTTTTTTTCTTAAATAAACACAGAAGAGGAGGGGGGTTTGTTATATGGAATATCAAATATGTGGTTGGGTCTGTTACTGGTTCCTGTATAATGTAATTTTGGTTAGTGCAATGAATAAACGAATTATATATCTCATGAACGGTTGGTTACCTTTAACAAAAAATAAGCAAATTGATAAACTTTTTCTTTCTTAATGTTAGAGAAAAAAGAACACACATATATCTGCATTTTTGTATGCAAACAAGTATTTGCACTAAATGCGACGTAAATAGATGAGGTCAAATCATCCGCACTTTTGCTTCTAAAAACTTACTCATTTTTATAGAACCCACGAATCAGAAGCGAACATTAATTTTGGCTGTCTGAGTGTCTTCCTTGATCTCATACATAATACGTTAAGCATCCGCTTTTCTTTTGAAACCACTTTTCAATTTAGCCGCATTCACCACCACATTCTCTATTATTTGAATCAGATAGCTCCTCATTTAAATCAATATTGACTTTGTTCTTTTTAGTTTTGACTGTCAAATGTATTTGTAGATGTCACACACTAACATATCGACACCCTTCTTCGCATATTCAACAAAATTCTTCATTTGACGATAATTATCTTGAAATTAAAAGATATTCTAATTTACTGGAAGAGTTACTTAGGGCATTTATAATTCATAACACCATTTTAGTATTAAAACTACACTAAAAATAGTGTAGTTTCAGCACAAAAATAAATTCGTCTTTAACCACAATACCAAATTTTATATTAAAAGCTATAATATTATATGTATTCATGTTTTATTTGTCATTTATTTAATTATATATTTTATTAATACAATAAGTGAATAATATTTTAGTGGATCAAATAGTCTTTTATTATAGTGAATAGTATCACACCAAATTTGGTGTGAAATTATAGCGTTGAATTAAAATGATGTGATTTTTAGTGTTGGGTTGTAGAAGATTTTTGTGTAAAAATCACACTAAAATAGAATTGCAAAAATCAAACAAAAATAGAGCTTTATTGTTTAGTTATAGATGACCTTAGTAAATACTGCTCTATTTAAATTCTTTGAAATACTGAAGGAACAAATGGAAAACAATAATTAACGTTGAAAAAATTTAAAAAATAATAATCAAAATATACATAATTCAAAAAGTAGCGCAAGACATGCTAAAGTATTAACTCATCGTATACCAAAAAAAAAAGTTTGAACTTATCTTCTTTAATCTTATGATTATCCTACTAACTCTATAAATTCTTAAGTATTCTTCCTACTAACTAGAAGTTAAATAAATATAGATCATGTGTGGTGAGGAAAGGTCAGTTTTTTCATACGCGGAGCTAACTTGTATTAGAAGTATAAAACTTCATGGTTTCATTGTGGGTGGATTTTAATACTAGTTTTATTCCACTTATTAAAATATTAATACACATGTTCATCATTTTTTTTACCATTCATGTTTATTCTTTGTTCAATTCTTTCTTTTTATTTTTCCTCTTTATTCAATTTTTTTTTTCAATTCAATTCAGTAAATGAAATTTTGTTCAACCTTTTTTTCATTAATTTCATTTTTACACAGTCTCCAATTGAAACCTGAGTAATTTAACCTTTTTAATTAATATTAGATTCATACCGATTATTTATTTTTTGAGAACTTCTCGCTGATTATTAATAAACGGTCTTCACATTACCAGCAAGATATTAGTGGAGAAAAAGGCAAACAGAGAAATAAAAGAGAAAATTGAAGAATAAAAGGAGGCAAACGACCTCTCACAAAAAGGCGAAAAATAAAAATTAAATCATTATAAATACCAAATTGTATACACCTATTTATAGGTTTACCATTTATGTTTTAGGTTCAACTAGTTCTGTCTATCTCTAATTGTACTTGATTTTTCGTTTTTTCTTTTTAAAATTTTTATTCAATTATATTTTATTTTTCTTTAACTTTCATAGAATTAAAAAATATTACTTCAAAAAATTTAAAATACAGTTCAGTTTTGCATTTTTTTGAAGATACACTTTTTAATTACAATTAGTCTTTATTTTTAATATGTTCTTATTGTTTACTAAAATAAATATCAGTGATAATTTTATGCAATTAATTTCAAATTTTATATATATTTTAATGTCATGAGGTTGGGAGCTGAAGTTCGTAATTTTTCAGGTATAAAATGTAATACTCTTAATTTCGTTTTAACGATTATTCAAACCAAATTTTTTTGACACATTTAGTTACTGGAATCTTTTCTAATTGAGGTAGCGATTATAGGTCAAGTTTAAATTGTTATTTCATCTAATCAGTATTAATAACAAAAATAAGAAAATATTAATTTCTTAAAAATAATCTTATTTCTTACTTCTTGACACTTCAGTAACTCATAGAAATAGTTTTTAATTTATGTTTTATAAAATATTTTGGTTATTTATTTATGCTTTGTGTAAAAGTTATATTAGATAATTATGTTTAATTTGTATTAGTTATTAATATAGATAAGTTAGATAAAATTAGTAAAGTGGAGAAAATATGAGATATTATTGAAATTTAATTATAAAATGGTGATGAAATATACATGTATATTTCTTTTATTAAAGATGAAGCAAATTATTGATAAATATGTTAACTTTATTTTTTGGATATATTTTTTTTGAAAATGAATAAAAGTAGGTGCTCGTAATCTAAAAAATTGTACCTAACAATCAATAATTTTTAAAATGGCCTTTGGAGGAGATATTATCTGGTGAGTCATAATTACGAATTAAACGCTTGCATGGTTGCCATGTGGGTTTCTTGAATACTAATAAATAATTGGTTCTTCTAAGTTTTTTTTTTTTTTTGACATCATTGATTCCTCTAAGATTATAATTATGCTTGTCTCTATGGTATTTAAATGTACCATATGATACTCATTATATATGTCTGTCGTATTCTCACAAAAGACATAATTGTATTTAAATGTACCATATGATACGCACTGATCATTTCAATTGCATAGGACCGGAAAGAGATATGGAAAACTACACATTTAAAAGCATGGAAGTGTTTTCTCAAAAAAAATTAAGAACTGAATACGTTTAAAAGGCGGACACATCTTGACAAATTTTATTTTTACCATAATTTTAACACTATTTTTCAATTTTATCTTTAAAAATAACAGTTTTCATAAATACTTTAAATTTGTGATTTAAAAGATTAAATTAAATTTTCTAAATCATTATAAATATTTTAGAATGATATTTTAAATCACAAATTTAAAGTATTTCTTAATTTTTTTTATTGAAAAAATGATATCAAATTTATGGTAAAAGTAAAAGTTTCCCAATTATCTATAATTAAAATCAGCACGTACTTTGAAACATAAGGAATAGACTATTGGCTGAGCAGGATTGGTGAAAGAATATTCAGAGTTGAATAGTTGATTGTTCATAATCGATAACAATAATAAAAAGAAGGGTTAATTTTTTTAACAAAAGAATAAAAAATAAGCGTCTTCAACTTGAAGTGGCATATTGGAGGGTGGTACAGAAGGAAATGGACTGCTTGACATATGTATTTGGTTATCTCAGATTCATTCAATTCAACTAAAGCTATGCATTTTCTTACTACATTATTTTTTTTAACGTCTTATTCGATTTTATTGACACCAAAATACAAACCTAGTCATAGAATCATATACAAATCAATAAGATACAATTGATTACATAATCATAAATATGCGATATATGCTGAAGATAAATTATTTGTGGAAGTGAAGAGACGCTGTTTTCTAATGCAACTCTAACAGAAAGATTAAAAAATTTTTCTTAAAAATTAAAATATCAGAATCCGATCTAAACTATCTGATCCCGAACATAAATATCTGAATCCGATCCGAAGTATAAGAATACTCGAATGAGTTCTATACCTATACCGAAATATCCAAAAATCCAGTTACAAAAAAAAAAAAAAAAAAAAAAATATCCAAAAATCTGAAATATCTGATTTAAACTCGAACGGTTATCCGAACGTCCATCCCTAATAAGAGCATTAGCAAAAAAAGTATCTCCATAAATTATTATTGTTTGGTAAAAATATACAAAATACTTATATTATCAAACAGAGAAAATAGAAATTTAATTTTTTTTTGTCAAAGAAATATTTTAAGTTTTTTTAAACCAGAAACGAAATAGGTAGTTAAGATTATAACCAAAGATATCAATAAATTTTTTAAAAAATTTGTTTAAGTTTTTACTACAATATTAGATAATTAATACAATTTTTTTTTGTCTACCAACGCTTTAGATTAACCAAATATATTACACAGATTCATTGTTCATTGTGTATACCATATCATGTCCATGAAAACTATTTAGCATTTTCGATCCATTAATGGTTTTTTAATTTTTTTTTTTTGTCAGCACTCATTTGTTTGGTAAAAATTAAGTCGTTTAAAAAAAAATTCGTTCCAATCCTACCTTTTTTTTTTCCAATCCTACTTGATCTATTTGGAAATGGAAGATACCACTTCTTCTCGCCTCTTTGGCAAGACACTTGCACGAAAATTCTTAGTTCCTCTTTGTTTCTAAACCCCAATATCTGAATTATCATAAAATGATCCAAGTTATATGAAACTAGCCAATCCGTATATATACTATTACCAACATTTACACAAAACGGATATACAGATGAAGGAACTAGTAGAACTGTAGAAAATAGTCTATTTTAAAAACAAAATCAAATGTTTTTTTTTAAATTTCTTTGCCAGAGTTGTAAAATGGAGGGACAGTGTGCTATAAAATGGGAGAAATCAATGTGAGAAATACAACGATGTAAATTCGTAGACCATAGAGGGAGAGGAGAGAAGAAAAGTCGTTTTCAGAGCAGAAGTGGATGTCGTCTCCTTTACACGAAAAAACTAAAAAGAAATGATGAAACAAGAAAATAGAACGCCATGTTTTCAGTGCCAAAGTTTGAAATGGTTAAGAGTCAGTCATCAGTCTCTTTCACCTGACCCTCTTCACTCACTTCCATGAAATGGTTTCCTTCTTCTCCTTCCTTTTAAAATCATCTTTATAGGTCATGTCACATCGTCACGACATAATTCTTAAATATTACTATTATTTGCTTTCATTTTCTTGTTACCAGAAAAAAATATACTCGTTGGACCACTCTAGTATTCCTTTTCCAAATGATTTATGCTCATTTATTTCTGTTTAAGTTTCTGATATAAGTCGATAAATAGACATGATCTGATTATTAACATAAGATAACAATAATAGATAACCATAGGAAATTGTCAAATATTATGTTTAACTATTTAACAAAAGGGTCTACTGGAAAATGTATGGATATTCAATGAACAATTTGTTTTTACTGATATTACCATAATATTATAGTGTACAATTATATCATTTCTAGAAAATGAATTTTTAGAAATATAGATTATTAATTACTTTTTACTGTGAAATGATAGATCGAATCCGAGACAAATTCCTTAATATGTTAATCAAATTTGATCGCCCTTGAAATTTAAGACGTTCACATGTGGCTAACCATGATTACACCACAATTATCAAACATTAACAGATTATTAATTATATTAGTAATGTAGAGTATAACAATTGTGTCCGTTATGTAAACGTTATTTTTGAAAAAGACACATCTTATCAAAACGGAGGTACGCTATTCTGGGGCTTGTTTTATAACACACCACTATAAGAAACATTTGAAAATGAACTTTGTTGTTGCATGCGGTTCTGATCATTACCGGTAAAATCCTATCAATGTGTATAATTTACTTGCAGGTGTACATCGACTATATATAAAAATAACATTCGAACTGAAAGTTAGACATTTCATAAATAAACCATTTTTGTTATCCATTGTCAAAGTAAAATATGGCCTATCAACTTACTTTTTTGGTGTCAAAGGTGCAGATGAATATTGTATATGTTTGGCGGTGTCAATCACATGGATTGGTTCGTCTATTAGGTGGTTATGTCACATGAACAATACAAAAACTGTTATCGTTTTTCTCATGCATATATGCATTGCAAAAGTATTCCTATATATAATGATTAACATGAAGAAAGTACGTACGTGAAAAAAGAAACTTATAATACAATAAAACGGGTTAGAATTTGGAGGAAACCCCTGATAATATATATAATACTTTTTACTCAATTTATCATTAGTTATAATACTTATTTATACAAATTTTCTAACTTATTTATCAAAGTTTACTTATACTATAAAATAGAAAATAAATAATAATTGATAATAAAGTATTCAAGATGGTTTTATAATTAGGAGATTTCTAATGAAACGATAGCGCGAAACTATACAAAAAGACAATAACGTTAAATTGTGTCAAAGATACCGACATCCATAAAAGTATATAGTAGCTTTATTCTACCTCAAAACTTTTTTAAAAAGCCACTCTGTTTTTTCCCTCTTTTCGAGTAATAATCAATTAAAATGATCTTCTTTTGTCTATCTCTGCTTGATAACGCTTTCGGCTATAGATCTTTTAGAATAAAAATATATGATTGTATGAATTAATATGACAAAGTTTCGTTCTGAAGAACAAGGAGAGAAGCGATTATATCCAAATTCTGAGACTCATTTTATTGCCCTTTCTTCTCTTCCCTATACCATTTGTTATATATTTCATTTCCAAAACCAAATCTCTTTAATTTGTTTGTCAATTTTTTCACAATTACAGTCACCCTCCTCCATTTATTGATTTCTGAAATTTGCCTAAATAATGGGGACAAGACAAAACTCGACAGCGACGAGTAAAAAAAAAGTGAGAAGGGTAGTAAGAGTACGGCCCCCACAAGTTTATTAATTGACATTTCATGCGCAGATCAACGATACACTATCACAAAAACGAGATCGTGTTATTCAAATAAATCAATCATAATTTTTTTGTGCGCTGGTGGTTTCATAAGTCGGATAACCAAGGTACGAAAAATACAATAATGTTATTGTACATAGAACTACAATACATTGTCAACGCTCAGAAAACTTTTTTGTTCATCCAACGCTCAAAATTAATATTAAAATTGTGCATATAAACTACACTAGTTTCCAGACTTGTGAAACTACAAGCCGTTGGGTTAAGCATTTTTAAGGCCCATCTCAGATTTAAAATCCATAGAAACTATAATAGTTTTTACAATAAAAAGGTACTTTTCAGTTATATTAAAAATCAATACTATTAAAACAGAAGGCCATTTTTTGAAGTGTCCTCCTGTTTCAACAATATTTACAAGACATTGCCACTAGATTATTTTTAAGCTATGGTTTTAATTAAATGTTTTCTTTTTTATTTTTTTTCCATAAATCTCAGATAACCACCTCCTAATTTCGTGTGATCTTTTTCCACTACTTTAGTAAATTTACCATTGTAATTATAATTTAAATATAACTTTCCTATCCTTGCTATATAAATTAACATATATCGAATGTTTATAACCTTTGGTTAACCCGGTTTTTGTAAATTTGTGCGTGCAAACCAACTGTGTATATATCTATGCTTTAGAGGAAAGTTTACAGAAGGCAGAGAAAGATAATAATATAGAGCTTTGACTCAAACAGGGGAATACAAGGTCAAAGAATCAAACGAGAATTGAAAATGTTGGTCACACAAAACCTATGACAACATGTTCCTCGAGCTACAATATTTTATACACGAACTTTGTGTTTTAGTTTGTTTGCTTGGTTTTGATTAGATTTTTTTACTTTGGCTATAATTCATGATATTATCAGAATTCTTTTCTCTGCAAGCTTCAACACTAACAATTGCTTATTCAGATACAGACGAAACTATAAACTAGCTATGGTCTGTTTTTTTTTCAAATTCATGACTTTATTTAAAATATTAAGTTGATTTTTTTAACAGTTGGGTATAAAAAAATAACATCTTTTGAATACATTTGTATATACAAAATTCTTATATTTCTATAAAATAATGGGATTAACAATAATATTTTTTTTTTGTAACTGATTAACAATAATATTTTATTGTTGTAACTTAATAGATCTCGAAAACCAAAAATAGTATATTATTGTAACTTAATATATCTCGAATAATCTATATCCCTAGAATATTTCTAATTATAAAATTTTTTAATATGTTTACTATCCTATTAATTTTCTAGCGATAAGAAATATATAAATATCGAATCAACACAACAAATATAATCATTCTAAACCTTCAAACGCTCTATACCCTGATCTACACTTATGAATTCTGTTATCAAAATCAGTAACTTGAGTGATGTTAAACCTTTCAAATATGCATGGAGAGTTCGGGTGAAAGTGTTTCATACATGGAAGTCAAACAATCTCAAAAATAGTTATTCTCTTGAGATGGTCTTAACAGATGAAAATGTAAGCTATATTCACTAACTATCATCCATTTTAACTATATTTAATATGTGAACTTTAGCGTCTTTTTTTTTTACAGACGAAAATATAAGCTATATTCACTACCTATCGTCTATTTTAACTATGTTTAATATATGAACTTCCCTATTTAGATGGATTATATTTAGTTTCTCTTTCTTGAATCTATTTAGTATTTTAATCCGCTTTTGTTAGGCTTTGCTTTTGTTCAATGTGCTTCATCTATGGCTATAAATATATTTCTTTCATATGAGTATCGGTCTTTGCTCGGCTTATGAGTAAAATATCTCTGCTTGGAAGAAATTTAATGGATTTGGAGTTGGTTTTTTGACCCAAGTGAGAATCAGAGGCTGGCATTCTCCGATGGGAGCGGTCCGACAATGTGTCTCTCTTTAGATCTATCAGATTTTCCTGTGTTTTGATCACTGGCGAGTCAAGTTCTTCAGTCCAAAAGCATTTATTATGAGCAAAAGAGATGTTGCTCTGGGAGTACAAGGCTATGGAAGATCCCGGTTTACGGAAGAGACGAAGACATCACCAGTGGTTCGATTTCAGGGAGGACTTCCGCCGGTAGACCAAAACAGATTTGGTTAGTGGTTCTCACGTGTTTTAAAAGCATTTCTGGCCTCTAGACTTAACAACTTTGTACTCTCTTCTTTTAATCTTACATAGCAACTTTGTACTCTTTTTTTTGTTAACTAGCAACTTTGTACTCATTTCCTGGATTTTGAGCTTTATAAATGATATGTTGACAAAAAATGAAAAAAATGTAAATATGGTTTACCTACAAGCGATCGAGCTATACTTTTCTCTTCAAATTTTTTTCACATTTACTCATGATTAACATTATTTGTATTATAGTTTCTCATAAACCTTCTTCCCTATTAACTTTATAGAAAACAATGTTTCTTTCCACGGACTACAATGATATATAAACATACTTTTCAAAATTTTATAGATGAGGCAACATTGATTTCCAACTTATTTGAATATGTTGCTAGATGAAATGAGTAACATGATAAATACGAACCATGAGAAATATGGTTTAAGTTGATCAGCCAACAAAATTAAATATATCCCATATTTATATCTGGTGTAAATATGGAGACATGTTTGAAACTCCACGAATTTTGTTAGTATCTTAGAAAATATTACCATTCACAAAATATAGGAACTTCCATAATCTCCTACAATTATAATCCTATTAGTATTTTGTGCAGTTCCAGAAATCTATGCGTAAGCTATATGTATAAATAGTATCATACCTAACATTTTTTTATGATTTCAAAGTTCCAAGAAAAAACCAGTCATATATTCTAAGAAATCACTGTTTTAAAAATGACAACAGTAATAAATACTTATTTTGTTTCAAAATGTTACATGTTTTTAGATTTTCATAATAAAGCATATTAAATCTTAGTATTAAATGCATATTTTTGTGATTAACTATTTTACACAATTTTTAACCAATCAAAATTCAATAAATAAATTTTTTTTTTGAAGTTTACAATTTACCATTATTATTTAGTAAAAAATGCACTGGAAAGATAAATAATATATTTTTGAAACAAACTCTAAACCATCGATTATTTTAGAACTCAGGGAGTATAAATCAATTATTTGAAATGCACAAAAAAAAAGATTATACCAACAAATTTATGCTTCAGCGTATAAACTGAAAACCAAAAACGAACTGAAACAGAACCAAAAAAGTGAAACCAAACAAAAAATAACAAAAACAAAAATTAATCAATGTTCACACATATCTGAACGGTTTATACCCAAATATAATAAATACATTTTATATACCTAAAAATATTGATTATATTTAGATTTAAAATTATAAAATATTCTAAATACTAAGATATAAAATATATTGTATTATTCAATAGACTTTTAGTTTAAAGTTTCCGAAAAATTCTTATTTTAATATATTCGATTATGTTTTATTTCAGATATATATATATATATATATATACATATTATATGATAATCTATACTATATATTGAGAAAGTATTTATTATTTAATCATCCCATTATTTATTATTTAATCATCCCATTTGTAACCGTGGTTTACAGAAATGTGAATGGTTCCCATTTTTCTAAACCCAAAGAGCTAAAACCATACTGAAAATCAAACGGGTATCCAAATATTAAACATAATATAATATTAATTTATATCTGTATAGAATATAATTTACCAAAAAAAATATCCACCCCCCCCCCCTCCTCCCAAATTACATGAATTACTTGGTTTTCAGTTTAACTCAAGGTTTTTTTTGCGTTTTTTTGTATTTTTTGCTTTAAATCCAAATTAAAGCCTAACTATTTTAATTTGGCTTACTTCGGTTTTAATAAAAAATAAAAACCCGACTCGAACTACAGATCGCCTGAATTGATCTAATTCAAAAAATGCATGGTTCTCCTAAACGGGTCCTAACACCCCAACCCAATAACTTGGAAACTGAATAACCTTAACTGAGACGAACCTTAAACCTGAATGCCTATCACTATGAAAAGTTAAAATAAATTACTCTCGGTTAAGTATGTCAAAACTCAAAAAAAATAAAATTCAGACCAGAACTTAGTAACCGTTAAATAAAAAAATTTAACCAAAATATTATCCCGCGCTTTCAAAGCGCGGGTCAAAATCTAGTGTTTAAGGTTAAAACCCCTCGACTAAATTTGTTTTGGATAAAAATCCTCAAACTACGTATTTAATGAAAAAACCCTCAAACTAACTTTATTTAATATATTAAACCCTAACACGTCATAATTATCATTACTACCGATAAATCTTTAGTTTAGGAGTTTCTACATTAAGTAAATATAATCGAGGAACACATAAACAACCCAACAACCATGGCTTCCACTGCCTTCACTTGTCCATTCTTGATACTCAATTCTAGAGACGATTTTTCTCATCCTTCTTATTTCAACGAAATGTCAGCAACAGTCATTCCATTAGAAGCCGACTAAATTGCATGATGTAGAATTTCTATGTCTCATCATTTTATTTTAATATAACTTAAGTCGCCATTATGTATTCTTGTATTTTCTTGTTATTGGCTTTTATATTAAACATTAACATGTTAATAAGAAATGGGTACCAAAATAACTCCAAATGATCAAAAGATGACAGATACAAATCTAAACACTCTCTTCTATAGAATCACATCATTTTATACACATCCCTTAAAACTCTCCAAGAACATTTAACTAAATAGATCAATCTATAGACCTTGTCAAAGAGGGTTTTGAGTCTTGAGCCAGGACCAAGACTACTACTCCTTTCTTAAGATTACGGCACTGTTTCAAAGATCTTTAGTGATACGAAAGAATCACATTTTCTACAAACTTGAGATAAAGATGCGGTGGATGAAAGGAAAAAAAAAACTAGTATATATATATATATATATTGAGCTCTCCAGCTTCTTTTTAAGATCATTTACAGATGATTAAGGGATACCAGATGACTTCATCAGTCACCCAAAAGGCTCTTGCTTCATATGGAAACCGCCATTTTGCATTGTGTTGAAAGGCACCGCCTGGAACAAATTGGGAAGAAACCAACTTACATTAAATATATAAGTAACAAGTGAACATCCTATATGTAAAATAGTAAAGGACTTTTGATACGAAAGTGAGCAGCATAAAGAACTCACCGAAGTTGAATTACTAAATAAGATAGCTGAGAGATCATCATCGATTGCAACAGACAATGGTGGCATCTGGCTCATCAAGCCAGGCATATTATTCATGCTGCCAAATTAAAGACATCAGTTGATCAAGCTCCACCCAAATTTACAGAAAATCTTGAAGAGAGTAATAACTTACTCATTTTGGATCCTGATAAGGTTGTTCCTTGCCTGATAGAAGAGATCTACGTTATCATGTGCCTGTTCATAGCCACCAGGAAAGACCAATTTTTAGCAAGAATGCCATTTTGCATTATTTTAAACCATGTAAACTAGAAACTTACCTTGTATGAGGAGAGATTAGCTCTGATTTGACTAAATGCTCTTACATTTTGGTCTAAGAGACTGAATGCATTGCCACTTAAATCTGAGACAGAGAAACCAAAAAATCAGTTAATCTCACTGGTGAAACATATGTTAAGACAATCATCATTACAAGGTATCAAGATCAGAGAAGGACAGAGAAACAAAAAAATCATTCAATGTAGATTTTCACAAAAAAAAAATAAACAAAGATAAGAGTATGCATTATAGTCCTTTACTAGACGCAGGACATAAATAATCTCAGAAACTCTTATCCTTGTCAACATGATGGATGTGTGCATATAGTCTTAGATATAGATAAGATGCAACACCTTCACACGTAATATGTTTACCTGAGGAGGTTGTAGAGGGCATTAAGAAAGGGTACGAAGCCATGCTAGCAGGGGAAACAGAAGGTATGCTCGAAGTCAATTCCACCTGCTTGTCCTGAAGAAATATTAAATCTTTTAGAAACTTCCTTATAAAAGAGGCACCTTAAGATCAAACAACTCAAACTTTCAATCTAAGTTGATCTCAAAGGAAAAAAACAACATACCTTGCTATAACTGAATCTTTTTCCACAGTTTTGTTCTTCTGCTTTTCTTCTCTTTCTCTGTTTAAAACATAGTCAGGTATATTAAGTGGATAAAGACAGAAGCCAAAAATTAAGAAAGCAGAAAACTCTAAACCCCAAAAACTGTTATGCTCCCTAAAGTAATGCAACATAAGATTTAACAGGAGTGTAGTCCAAAACAAGTTAGTAATGCAAACTCAACACTGTTTCTTTGATATTACATATAACTATATGACCAGATAGGATAGGTGAAGGAGAGGTTTACCGTCATCCATCTACAACGCAAAGCAACATCTCGAACAGTTTTGTCAGGTAAAGTGGCTGCAATCTTAATATACTTCATGATACTTGGCTTATCCTTATACCTGCAAAAAAATCAGAATCATATCCTTCAGTCATATCAACCTCAAACAAAAGAAATACTCAATTGATAGATAGAAAAAAAGAAGATAAACACTCACTTCTCAAGGCCAACCTCCAGTCTGAGTTGTTCTTCAGTTGACCATTCACTAGCCAAGGAAGCATCTACCTTGAGCCCAGAAACCGAATCAAGAGAAGAATTTGACGAATACCCATTTTGAACAAGCCCAGTGTTAGCATTATTGCTCATCATATCCATCCCCAGCAAGCCACCACTTCGACCAAAGTAAGGACCCATCTCTGAAGAGGAAGTATTCGTCTGGAAATTTATAGAACTCAAAGAGGAACCCTCATGACCGAACCCAGAACTAGATCGAGTAGCCATCCACATAATCAAAGACAACAAACCATACAACAGTTCCTCTAAAAAGGAACAAGCTTTAACACTTTGGAATCGAAATCAAACCCCTAAAACTAATCTAAAAATCCAAACTTTCTTTGGATTCCCTGAGATCCAAGGCCAAACTCGAAACCCTTTTGATCAGATATGAAAAAGACAGAACTTGAGAAAGTGAATCATGTTTTAAGACATGGAAGAAGAGAAATGGAGTAAAGACTTAAACTTTGGTTAAGCCAATTATAAAGCACACCAATTATTTGAGTCTTCCTTGTGTCTCTCTTTTAGTTTGTGGAATTGCTTTTTTCTAATTTGCTTCCCTCTGTCTCTGTATGTATTCAGAGAGCAAGCTTTCTATATCTATGGTGAAATTTTTAGAGAGATAAAAATAGAAAAAAGGTAGAAAAGTATGTGTCTATTGTATACTTGTTGTGTTTGTGTTTTATATACTTGATGAAAAAACAACGTCAACTTTCCACCAGCTTGGGAAGAGATAAACTCAAAATTTGACCAATAAAAAGATGACGGAGATAAACTCATAATAAAATCTAAGATTATTACTCTCTCTTTCAAATCAATAATTTATTACTAAAAAGATTAATAGAGTATAAATTTGACATTTCACAAATAATAGATTTCTTTCAGTTTTTAATACTAAAAAATAATTAAAATTTAATTATAAATTCATCTTTATAGTTAATCATTTTTAATAATTTAATAAATCAATATATTTTACCAAATTAGTATAAAATTATCAACATATTTTCACCAGAAATTAGTATAAATTTCAATATTTCATAAACACTAATATATTTTCTCAGTCTTTTAGAAAACAACTAAATTTAATTGTAATTTATTATTTTAATAGGTTTAATCCAATAATAAGTAAGTATATTCATTATTTCAAATTTTGTTTAAAAGTTATTACTATTAATTAAAAACATACATTAAACTACAGATTCTATTTTTGAAAAAAAAAAACAAGATATTTTTTCATTTTGAAATAGGAGTCATATTTTCTTTTATAAAATGTTAAACAGAAAAAGAAAAGAATTTTGACTGTAATCAAAGAATGGAATAAAAAGTAGATTCCATCCCTAATTGAAGGGAAGACCAAGAACAACATATATTCATTTGTGGTTTGTTTATTTTTATATTATTGTATGACATTTAACTTATTATAAAAAGAAAGAATGTAAATAAATAGATGGTTGGCAGATCGTGGAATTCACCAACAGTGCGAATCCCAATAACGAAGCATTTGATGCCTTTCTTCTACCACACTTTTTAATTCCCAAAAAGCTCTATCAACTAGACACGACTTTTATTTTCTTTTAACGATATGTCTCCTCGTTGTCAAAAGGTTAAACTATTTGATTAGAGATTCATGGTATCTTTTTTTTTGTTTATATACAAATTAATCTTAGCATCCCAATAATTGTGGGATAAACTCATATGTCCGTACAGTTCTTCAAATTGTATGCGATATATATAGGGTTTTGCAAAGGAAGAAAATAAAACAATTACTGATGTATGTTCAATTCTAAAACCACTAGTTAAGAAACAGATTGCCAAAGTTGACGTGACTAATTTTTCAATTTTTTTATGAAAATGTTCACTAATTCAAAATTTATAATAGTGCTCTTGATTAAAAGTGACTGTAGTTTTTTTTTTTTTCACTGGTTTTCGTATTAAAAGGAAACAGAGGAATACAAACATAAACAAAGAAAACAACAGAAAAATACAACTTGAATAAAAAGGAAAAAAGAAACAACAATTCCGAATTGATTCAACCCACGAAGGGGATAACAATAGCTCAAAAGATGGAATCGAGTAAAATGGTACGACAAGCAACAGTCAGCTAAAGGATGGTGAGACACACAGACAAGTAGCGTGAGCATACTCCGGGCCTTGCATCCTATTCACCTTCTACCTGCTGTTAATCCAGAGAGGAGCCAGGGCTACCTCACTCTCAACCACACTTATACTACTACTGTCAATTAAGCACATAAAAACTGGGCTGCAAAGGAAGCTACCTTGGCAATGGTGGGAGAGCATCTGTACGGAAAGAAAAGGAGACCTCCTGACGAAGCAACCAACTGACCACCTTGTCACTGGGATGGAGGATCACCAAAACACGCCATCTCTGAGAAGCTAGGGAACTTCGAAGACCCGCGAAGCAAACCAAGCTCCACACGTGCTCCTAACTCTAAGAACTAGAGTAGGTTCTTTACTTTACCTGAGAAACGTGGACCGACGGAGATAGACGGAGTCCACAAACCAATGAAGCACTCTAAACTCGAAACCATGATCCGGGATTGCGCAGTAACCGGAAAGGCTTCACCACCAGCAAAAGCCGAAGGGAGTGGAAGACAAAGGATGGAGAGGGGGTTGATAAGCCGTCGCCTGAGAACCATTCTCCGAACGCCAGCAACAAAACCAAACCCACCTCACGTGCCACCGGGATTCAAACAAATGACACCGCCATAAAAGAGTACACCGACGCGCGCCTTGGAAATAAAGTCCAAAGACCACCTTGAGGACAGAAGAAGGCGTCTCCCTCGCCGAGACACCAAGGCAATGGAGAGGAAACCGACGACCACCACACCTCACCAACCAAGAACCGCAAAGAGATCTGAGTCGGGAGAGTCAGATCCACCACCCACGCGCCTCCTAAGCTGGATAAACACCGAAACGGACAAAAGAGCTCCGATAAGAATTATTCACCCAAAAAGCCGACTCTTAACTCTTCCCTGCTTCCTGCAACCTCGTCGAAACACCGGAGTAAGCCGACGCCAAAAGGATTTCATCCCCGGGGCCCCAGATCTGGAAATCCGAAATCAATTGGAGACTCTAGGGTTTCAAACATATCGGAGAGAGAAAGAGGGAAGAGGGAAGAGCAACAATAAAATAGGAAGGGGACGAAGGAGAGCCACCGACGGCGTCACGAGGGACAACCGCCGGAGGAAGCGAAGCTCAAGATCTGTGTAGTTATTTTTACTTTGATTGATGAAACGGTAGTTCATCATATTCCAAAAAAAGGTAGTTCATGATATTCTTCAAAATATTATTGTTGTCTGAGTATACATGGAATGTGAGAATATTAAATATATATATATCAGTAAAAAAAAAAGAATATTAAATATACTAGTTTATAAAATCACTTTTTAAAAACGGGGATGGTAAACATTTTCAGGCCCGATTCACTAATAATGATGGGTCCTGCTTAATATTAAAAACACACACTAATTTCATATGCATATATAATATTAAATTCTCTACTTTTGTTAAACTTTGGGCTTTAAAAGATCTTAGTTCTAGTGAAAGATGTTAGTTCTATTAAAACACTATGTGACAAGAACCAGGCCTGGATATTACACCTGCTCAGTTCACAGCATTTATATGCTATGACTCATCTATACTATTAAAGAAAGAAAATCACCAAGAAATTCAATAAGGCATATTGTGACTTTTATATTTAAATCCATACCTTTTATATTTCTGGGAATTTTACCAACTTGAAGCTTTGACAGGTTGAAGACTGATTTAAAATAATGTTCTTAGTTAACAACCTAAAATAAATAACAACTTATTAGTTGTTATCACCCGCAACATAAGCTGCTAAGGACATGATTAACCCCGGTCTCTTAGTCATGATTCTTAACTCATGATTTGTTTTTTTTATATATTTTTCGGTTAAGAGACAGTTCTTATATCTCTTATTTAAGAGATGTTTCTTAGCTATTCTTATATTTTTAGCTGAAGTTAAGAACCCATTTAATAGACTGAAGGTAATCATGGTCTAAACCAAGTCAGAGTTCTTAATGAACCTGTATTATTGCTTTCGTTTCTTCCGTCCCAACCGGAAATCGTTATTAACTTGTTCTCAATTTTTGTCCAATTTTTTTAACTCGAAAGATCCTAAGTTTTGGTTGGTAATCTATTTGATTTGAATAATAATATTTTTATAATCTAATTGGCATATCTACAAAACTATTGTATCATAACTGTCATCTCTATATCGATCCTAAACCAAGCCTTTAGCTAATTTTCTCAAGCCACTCATATATATATATATATATATTGAAAGTCAACTCATATATTTATGGTTATGCATATCTTACCTATACAAGAAAAAAATAATATAAGTATCGAAGTAAAGAAAACCTCAAAGTAACCAAGTGGTGTTTAGTGAAGATTCTCCCTGTGGATCATTGTTAAATATCGAATTTTACCATCCACAACTATAAATCATTGAAGACTTTCTTGAGTTATTGTAAGTGTTTAAATGACAAGAATATTCGATTTTCTAAATACTTCGAAAATTAGTTTGAATTTCTGTTTATGATCTGCTCAGAAATTCCAGAAAAAACGTCAGTGTAAAACTGTCAGAGAACAAAGGTGATAACTCATCTGTAACTTTAGTGCATACTTAACTGAAGGCATAACACAGATTGAAGTGCGTTATTAGAATTGTGTTCGTGAATGGAAATAAAGATGAGATTCCTTAAAGCTAGATAATAAATCAACGGCCGAGGTTAAAGCATATTTTCAGAAGCTGTAACTTCCATACTAATACATGCATGAAATAATTGACGCTTAACAATATGTGACACTACAAGCTTTTGTATATTTTAGCGTACGCACGTTATTGAGAACCCACAAAGCTGAAAGCATGCGCCGCACGTGTCAACAGAATCTGAACACCTTGTTGGATTCCTTACGCATTTCGGTTTTGTATATATATAAAGATAACCAATTAAAAAAAAAAAAAGAGAGCCAATTTTTGCAACAAACTATAGTAGTAAAATTAATCACACGTCTACTCTTTGCATAAGGTGGAGTAATACTTTTCATACATGTGAAGAACGTCTGCTGAATTGTCTCAAGACAGTGAAAGATATTATATCACATTTTTACCTTTTTAATGGGAAAAGTTCATAAAAAATTAAAACTAATTCTCTAAATCTGCTCTCGTTTATTACGTATATTTTGCACTAGCCTTAGAAACAGAGGTCTATAATTTCACAAGACTATGGTCCCGAAACTACCATCATTTGGTTCATATATTAATTACAATGTAAGATATATATTCTCATTAAACCCTTTGACAAAAAAAGAAGATATATATTCTCATTTCTATACATCTCGCATTTCAAGTCCATAGTTCTAAATGACTGTACATTCCATCTTAAATAAAATCTTCATTATTCAGAACTTTTGGGTCTCTATTCGCTAGATTCACTGCCTGATTGTGATCAGAAAAGATATCTATAGTGTTTTGGATAATCGATTTGTGGTGTATTTTTGGAGTAATTACTTTCATGGATCTTGTATCAGAGCTTTACTACGCTCCGAAACTCGTGATACGGAACAACAACTGATCATGTGGGAGGTTTGCGTCAGCAAATTCAGTTGACTTTAAACTTGTTTCGACTGCAAACTATCGAAAATTCAGTTCACTTTAAACTTGTTTCGACCGCAAACTATCTCCCAGGCGCGTCAACAAACGATGACAGTAGAAGCACAATCGCGTACCAACTCTCTACCTTAGAGTAATTACTTACTCTAACATCATCAGCAACATTCACTTTTACTCCTGGCGTTCTCAATCCCTTGATCACTTTCATACCGGCAAGCAAGACTTAATTATCCACTTACTTAATTTTATATATATATATATATATATATATATATATATATGTATTTTTTGCAACAAACTGATATTCTATTACTCAAATTTGAGATGGTTTGGATAATCAGACCGGAATAGAACAACCAATAAAACAAAAAGATCTATGAAAAGAACGGATATTTCTAGCCAGCGAATCTGCAAAATCATTATGCGTTTTTGGAAAGTAGCTAATCTTGAAGTCCGTAAAACACATCTGGAGAATTTGGATGACCTCCAGCTTAGTTGAGAAATTTGGCCAAACTAATTCATTTATATTTGGATCCACCTAATTCATTTTCTGATGGCTCCCATAGGATGGAGAGTGTACGGCTTGGATCCAGAGAAGGGAAGACTAAGGTTTTTGGGACACTCTCTGGTGTTGGTAGAGCTCTTGTCTTTATATTCTACAGAGGAAGAAATTCATATGTGGCCAACTCACATTAACCTAGTGATCCAATCACGTGGCTCCTCACTTGATGCTACCTCTCATTATATTTCCATCTCAGAAGCTCTTTCAGTTTTTGGTGGTAACATTTCCTACGCAGTTTGGCTGTTATTGCAGGCAAGTATTTTTCATTTCTCTTCTCCATGTCGCTATGTATGTGGTGTAAGATCAAGGAATGTTGTTTGGGTTTGAGTAACCGGATTTTAAAACTATTTTCACAAGTCACAACGGACATCCCTAATGCATATTATTTTACAATAAGTTGTTGAGACTTGAGAGTAAGGAATTGGGAGAAATATTGATTCTCATAGAATAATGTCGATAGACTTATATAAAGATAAACTAGCATAATTTCTTAAAGTAATATGAAAATAGTATTATTATAGATGACCGTAAATATTTTATTCTAAAATACTGGTGTACATCTTAGATATTTACGTAACTATATCCTAAAATTTTCGAAAATGAAAATGTTGTAAAAATTGATAACCGAACGAATTTAGAACTGATTAGAAACTGATAATAAGAAAATATACCTGAAAGCCTTAGAAAGACCTGAAAATATATCAACAATATTCTAACCAAACTGATACTTAAATATATAACTAAGAGATTTAATATTTTTGGTTCATTCGGCCTACTCGGAACCGAACTGGTATCACATATAGCAATATACATGCTGTGACTCAATGGAAAAATACCTGTAATGGACCTGATTCTAATCGTTTTTTGGGCTGTTTTTAGATGGCATCCAGATGAAATATTCATGCCTAGTTCATTAAAGATGGATAAAAGACCAAATTATGCAAATCTTAATCTAATATCCGGATCAAGATGTACTAGACCGATAATGTGCCACTCTAATAACTCCACTCTTTGCTAAACCTAAACCTTTATCATCATTCTCCAAGCATATTTTTAATGTTTGGATCGTACAAGACAAACAACCAAAGATTCGCTACTTCACAAAAGCAGAGACCGTACGACACCATTCTTCATATACAGACAGAAAAACATAACTCACTAGCACATACTTCGTCTTGCCTCGTGTTTAAAACATGTACATATATATGTAGGTAGAAATTACATATGTTATACCAAAATCCACAAAAGACTATATTTTAAATGACATCTGAGTATCGTCCAAGAGTTATTGTGAATGGAACAAGAACGTTCCATTACTTCTATTGCCGTAATTGTAGCCGTACAGTTCAACCCCGAAACAATGGTCTATATGGCCCTTTATGTCCTTTATGTTCTAGAGAGATCAATCTGCACGATCAGCTTGACGTTATGAGGCCTTACTGGGAACTTGATGCCGATACCGACACCGATCATGAACTGGTTAATACCGATGAACTTGTTGATGTCATGCCTAACGAACGGGTCGGTCCACCACCGGCCTCTTTATTCGCCACTGAGGTTGTAAAGACGGTGACAATCACGGAAGAAGATTTGGCTAAAGAGAAGGTGTGTGCGATATGCAACCGAGGAGTTTGAAGTTGGAGAGGAAGGAAAAGAGTTGAAATGTTTGCATTTGTACCATCCAAGCTGCATCGAGTCTTGGTTGAATATTCATAATACTTGTCCTGTTTGTCGTTTTGAGGTTAAGTTAGGTATTTCCGAAAGTAACTTGAACGGAGGAGGGTCTAACCACGTCGAAAATGATCGATCAAATAGGCGTCGGAATCGGGTTCGTTCTTTGTGGCCTCTTCTAATGATATTTGATTGGATATGTAATCGATAGGAATCCTCCTCCTGATGTAACTTTCATGCTATTATATTATGCGTCAATGGTTTTAGTTAAAAAGTTTAACTCTTAATTATAGAAAGATTACAGTTATAAGAATAACAAACAATCGAAAATATGTTAAAGGAATTGCATAATTTGTGTATGAAAGTCTTTCTCAAAAAAAATATTGTATGAAAGTGGGAACTGTAGACTACATATTAAGTTGATTATGAGAGAGATGAGTAAACAAAACAAATGAATGTGGAAACGCAACAAGTAGTGTTGGGAAGCATGTTAAATTTGTCCAACTGCAGATTAAGTCATTTTTAATTCAAAAATTTGATCTACATAACAAAGAAAAAGTCTTTTTTTTTTGGAAAACCAACAAAGAAAAAGTCTTAAATCTGCATCTGTCCATACCAAAATTTGTGGATAACCTGTGGAATCCCCCACACTGATAACATGCGAAACACGTGGATGATACAAATTATAATAAAATAAAATTTAAATATGAACTATTTTTTATTTTAAAAAAAAATAATTTACAGGTTGGTTGGTATTGTTCGGTCTACCCCGCGCTCGTCTCATTTTTTATAAACTCAATCCACCCATACATCCACAAATTAAAATTTTCAAATCAGTCGGTAATGAATTTCCTGTTATCATTAGTTCATATGGCATTAAAGGAAAGCACAAATCACCCATCAATCATGAGAATCCATTAAAGGAAAGCACAAACAACACAACACTCAAAATTTCAAACCGGAGCCTTTGTATTTTTCCTCGATGATCATGTCAATCTTGTTTTCCATCTCAGGAGTCAGATGGTTCTTGAAGTCACCGACTTCTCCTTTGCGGAAAAAAGTAAAGTAAGGCACAGTGTTGAAAGTTTTTCCTGAATTATTGACCTCCATACCGCTCAGATTACGCAGAGAACAAAGCTCCACGATCTTGTCCACAGAACCGTCTTCTTCTTCTTCCTCAGTGAATGGACAACCCAAAAACTCCGCAAGTCTCTTAACCTGAGCAGATGGCTCTGACTTCATTTCCTCGTACCTCATGAAGAGAATCTGCTTAGGATCTTCCAAGCTACCTCTCCAATAGCTCAATACATGTTCCCAAAACGGTCCAAAAGAGCCAACACCTTCGCATAATGACTCAAACAAAGATTTCATATCAACTTCTTTTTCAAGATGAGCGCACCTGAAATACCATAGCGATACAAAAACGTCCTTCACGTTCCGGCACACGTACACGATCTTGCATGGAGAGTCCTTGAGGGTTAACCGAAGCGTGTGGAATGGCATGTGAGTCGAGAACACCCTCGGAGATGAGAACTTGGTCAGGTCAGGTGTTGAACTTTTGAGATACAGATTGAACTCGAAGAAGGGTACTATGCCATGAGGATTATCTGACTGAAGAGGGTGAAGATCATCATCAGAAGAAGAATTACTGTTCTTCAACCTCTCAAAGAGTGCGATGGTGAGAGCTTTGAGCCAAGTGGTGCCGGATTTAGGGAAAGAAGCGAGGATTATATCGGTTTCTTGAGGCTTGAAGCCTTTCTCGAAATTCAGGACTCCTTGGAGAGTGTTGGGGTAGTACCAACATCCTTTGTATTTGTAGAGATTCCCTATAAAATCTTTGTTCCAAGGAAGTGAAGAGATTAGAGTCTTGGTTTCTTCGCTTAAGTTGTCTTCCCTCAAGTGCGGGGGAAGCTCCTTCTCATTCATTTTCTTTTGTTAGTTTGCGGTTTCAAGTCTAAAAGCAAATATCACCATTTTTATAAATGGATGTCTTGACTGGTTCCTAAAAAAAAAGGATGTCTTGACTGGTGGTTCCACTGTCCATTTTATTATATCTCATTCAAAATAGCACCGCTGGCATAAGAAGGATTTTCAAAAATTATTAATATAAAATTATAAATAATAGTAAATGAACCATCCACATAAAAAAAAAACAATATCTATCTCAAACAACTTGATTTTCTGAGTGTCTTGGTGGCTCGTTGCAATCTTTTGTCTATACTTTCAATGTGATTGATATATTAAATGAATAGCAGAATAATAGAGTAACTGAATAGTTTTTAGAATGAACTCAATGATAAAATTTCTGTGGTACAATTATAAAATGTTGAAATTTTATTTTTAGTCAATCAGTTATGCTTTTTAGTTATATTTTTCATTTTTTCTATATAAATTATGATAATAAACATAGTACCCAACCGCTGAAACAAAATCGCAAGCTGCTCTTCTCTAACACTAGATAGAGCGAGAGTACTTTTAGTATCCCATACAAACGGCGGCAGAGGCAAAGGGGGCCCCAAATATTTCTCTTGTGAAATCAAAACAGAGTAAACAACAACCTTCTTCTCTTGAAGCCTTGTTTTTAGCAAACCAGTACGTGTTTCCTTCGATAGAGACGTGACGGTCATAATCTAGAATCCAGTCTAGAGTGACATCATCAAGAACTTAACAAAGAATTCGATAACTACAAATTTCCTTTTTATAGCCAAAAAAACACTTTCCTTTTGTGTTCTTTCTTTTCTTTAGAAAAGGATTGAAAATGCAAAACACTACACTACCCATTCCTCTACGATATATGACAAGCTGAAATTATAAACGAACAAAAAGAAAATCAAGAAAATAATAGCAGATCTATACTATAATAAAAGGGATATATGAGGAGTAGAGAAGCTATCCACGTCAGACAATAAAATCGACCAATCAGGAGATTCGTTTTTGACACGTCACATCCTCTTTCTCGACATGGGCCAAATGTGTTAGCTTTTTCAAAAAAATGTTTGTGGTCCATCTGAGACCCATCTGATACCCTCTCTTTTGTGCGGAAATCCTAGGACTAAAACTTCAATGGCGATTACTTAGCTCCACTTAACCAAACTCTGTGTTTTATGTTTTAGTTGATTAAGGGTTTCATTGTTCTCTTTCTTCGACCTTTCAGCCTTGCCGTCTTTGCTGATTTTAACATGCAAACCGACGATTTGTTTTCTTAAGAGTAGAAGGAGCCAGTGCGCCGTAGGATGGAGCAGACGGTGGCGTGGATGAGATGGCGGCTTTGGTGCGTCATAGGGCACAGCGTAAGGAGAGGAAGTTGATGACCGTACGGTGGATTGTTTCCGTCGGAGGAGTAAGGTAGCTGAGGAGGTGGCTGTTGATTTCCACAACCGTAACAGTAACCTGACATCGCTGGAAACGAAAAGGTAAACACTTTTCAAAAGAGATCGAAGAAGAGAATGATTTAGCCTTAAAGCTCTGTTTCTTTTAGTTTTTGATAGACTTTTTTTTTTCTACATGACTTAGGAGAAAGAAGCAAAGAAAGAAGCTTTCAGGAAGTATTTAGAGTTCAGTGGAGTTATTGATTCTCTCACCAAAGGTATTGTTTCTTTTTGTACATTACACCATTACTAAAACATAATGCAACAGTTTCTGTATCAAATAGTTTGATTGTTTTCTGACATAATAATTTGATTTATACTCTTTCGTATGTTCTGGAACACAATGTGGGTTTCGAATGTACTTCTGGTTGTTTTGTATGAGCAGGATGACAAGCAGTTCCTGGACACCTTTGTTTCCAACCAATATGTACACAGGTGATCATAGCTTTTATGAACTTAATCCACATATGACTTATGTTCGTATGAATAAGATCTAGGCCTTGCAGCGCAGATAGTTCATGTGGTAATTGCTGCAATTTTGTTGAATTCCCCCGTAAACTCTTAACCGGTCAGATACTGATAACTTTCTCTGCTTATATACATCTTCAGCTGTCCGTTTTTATGATCGTTAATGGTTGATTTCTGCAGGACATGTCCTACAAAGATCAGTCAATACTGTATGAGCCCATCAAAGAGCTTGATATCATGTTAAACCAAGTGAGTTAAAACCACCACCTGTGCCTTATCAATTCTGTTGAGGAAATTTCAGACTTTTGTTTTGTTTATAGGCTGTTTTAGTAGATGCAGGAGTTTCAGTAGATATAATTTCAGGCGTGAATGATCCAGTAACTTTGCATTATCTCAGCAGGTTTGCAAATACATAACAAAAACTAGAAAAAAAATGTTAGTATGGACATATTATCTTAAGGCTGTTTTCCTTTTCTACAGCCACCGATCAGTTGCCTTTTCCCCCGATCAGCACCTTATAACACCTTCAGATCATGTAGAAATCTTCACTCATTTGATGTGGATAATATCAGGTATGATTACTGTACATGATGGACACAATCTCTTAACTGTAGTTCATTTTTTTAGCTAAACCTGTTGGGTTCTTTTTGACATTTTCTTGCAGATTTCTTGGAACTTATGGTAAGAAAATCAATGAACTTCACAAGTACTCAGAAGCTAAAAGCAAGCTTGATTTTGTCGAAAGAGCACTGAAGTGGAGACATCTTGCTCCCACTGCACCTAATACACTCAGTGAGAATTCACCTCCCCCTTGCAAAATATACATTTTAAAACTTTCATTTTTGAGTCTATTGGTTGGATTCACTTCTTTGCAGACTGTTATCCTTTCACTGATGGAGACTCTTTCGTGATTGAAACTTGCCCTCATGTCATAAATATAACAACTGTTTGGTAAAAGGTACAATCTCCTTCCATAGAGATTGATTATATAATTATATAAATACATGGTCGATACTTTTTTTTTGTTTCTTGGGTCAAATAGTGCTCTAAGTATGCTGGGTAATATATTAATGTTGCAGGGTCAGAAGGTCAGCTGGTTAGGTTGATCTGCATTCCTAAATTTTGTGAGATCGGTATTGCTGTTGCAGTGAGTTGAAATTTGAGAAGATACCATCCGCAGTGGAATTCAATTCTTCTTTTGTATCTCAATTCATCAAATATGGTTGTTCTTTGGCAGAAGAACTAAAGGAATCTGGAGTGTCACACGCGTAGCTTTAACATTAAGTTATAAAGTTAATCACAACACTGGAAAATGTAGGTCTCTAGGTCATACCAAATAGATATATGTTATGTATTTTCCAGAGAAATACTTTTTTGAGATCTTTGGAAGTGTTATTGTATTATTTCATTACTTTGTATATATAATTTTATAAATTCCAGAGTTTTTTTTAGAAAACCAAACTATTACAATACTATATTGTTCGATGTTCGTATAAATTGTTAAAATGTTAAACCTGAATTTCATATCTCTTGCCTTACACTATTTAATTTATATACTAACAACTGCGTAAATAAATATTAACCCATAAATCTCAGGTTTTGAACTTGAAACTGCTAATAACGCTAATGATCGATCAAATCATTACGAAGATAAGATATGAAAATATCAACACATGAGTTTACCAGTCATTTTTATATTAACCTAATCAAGCTGTTTCACTAACAGTGTTCCATTTATCACCACTATAGACAACCTGGAGAAACAAAAAAAAAATGACAATCCCGTACACAAAACTACACAAGGCATCAATAACTAATCCAGAGACACCGCCAGGTCAGCCATTTGTAAAAACGTATCATATTTAATTTTCTTTTCTTGTGTGTGTATATATATGTTTGTGTAAAATTTTTTGTTGAAATAAATTTGAGATTTATTTAGCAATTGCATGGGTGGTGGCAATGATAAGTAACAACTAAATTTGGTTTGGTCTTTCAAATTAACTGAACACTAATTAATAATTTATTTAGTTAGATAACAACTGAATACGACAGTTTCTAAGTTTATGAAAAAATTAACCCAACAAATTAGATTGTATCCAATGATAAAAAAAAATATTTTAGAATGCATTTACAACCAATAAGGAGAAAATAAAAGCCTGTAGTAGATGAGAAGGACGATGTCAAGAAAGAAGAGCATAGGTTCCTCACTTAGTAAGCATGACTGAGTGATCTTATTTTTTGACAAAGAAGCTTACCCTATTTAAAAAAGTCAGGTTTTTGATAGAAGCCCGATTTTTTTCTATGGTTTGGTTTTGCTTAATTATGTCATATTTTCATTTATATTGTTTTCTCATGAACTATGCCCATGTTTGGATGACAATACTCTTTTGTAGTTTTGGTTATAATTTGACTTAACTTATCCCGAATCATCGGTTTGGCATAAAAATAACAGATTTAAATCATGGGCTATTTTAAACAGAAACCATGTTAACTAATTTTATTTATCCTATTTCTGCTAAGATTTCATCAACGCCATTTGACAAATTTTCTACAGATTTTTTTTCTTGGTCACTTAGAAAACATTTTCAATATGTATATCAAACCAAGTTTGCCTAGCTGTGAACTTAGTTAGACCAATGAACTTAATTTCTCAACTGAAATAAACGAAGTAAGAAGCCCGTTAATATGTTGGTTTGTACTTCCTTTTGAGGACGGAAGACTTATAAATGTGAACTCAATAACTCTAAAACCATAAGAATGGTTAAATCATTTGTAAATTTATCAATTATTTAATATAAAAATAATCAAAATAAAATAGATTTCTGAACATTACTAAAGTTTAATAACTGCCGGTCCATTTTTCTGACCATTCTATATACAATTTCCTAAAAAATACACAACAAATTGTGAATTTAACCATTTTGAATTCATTGGAAAACAATGAATACATAAAATAAATTTAAAATTTCCAAATAAATTTAGATTTTTCTATTATTTCGTAATTTATAATTGATTCTAATATACATTTACAAATACAAATGTTAAGTTATAAATTCTAAAGCTATAAAAAACAAATCCGGGCGTAGCCCGGAACAGTTCCTAGTAATCTTAAAGAGTGTTTTGTATTAATATACTTTAAATAATCTTATTTTCTATCAATTTTATCTCTGGACGAAAAACTTTATCTTGCTTCTGCTTTTTAGGATTTATATAATTATATATAAAATTAGTTAATCTTTTTCCTTTACATACCATACACAATATACTTTTCATTACCTATCTTTCATAATTGATACTTGAAGTTTTGCCTGTGCATGCTGACATATTTTTTTATATTATTATTAATAAAATAATTTATTTAATTTTGTTTATCATTCTATTTTTTTGCTCTAAATTAAATTGGAGTAGAATTTTATCCTATTGTATAGTCACTCTATTTGGATGAAAAAATAATGGGCCTAAAATAATGGGCCTGAAATACAGGCCCAAAAGTATAATGCGTAACCCCACGCGCGTATATCTAATCGCCTCCGCCTCCTCTTGAACTCGTCGTCTCAATCTCTCAAAAATTCAAAATCACTCGAGCTCCGTTCCTCAAGCTCCGCATCGATCTAGGGTTTCTGATTTAACAGGCGAGCGAGCAAGAAGAAGATAGAATCCGCAACAATGGTGAGACTTTCTAGGTTTCACGATATCCCAATTTCGATACCCTAATCTATATACTCTGTTCTGGTGCTGATCAGGGAGGTGAAGGAGAGGATCTAGAGCCGCTCTTCGATTATCATCGCGTTCAGCCTTCGAATTTCGTTTGCATTGACGGTGAGTTTCAGGTTTTATTGATTTTGGCGAGAGTAAAAGTGATTGAATCCTTCTTCTCGGTTTTAAAATATTGCAGACGATGATGATTCTGATGTCTCTGAGGTTCCTGTTAAGAAGAGATCGAAAACTTCCCATGCAGTAAGGACTAATCTTTATGATTTGCTTCCTCACTGGAGCTTAGCTCTGTGGATGAGCTGAAATAAAAACTGTTCTTTGTTTTATTTATCGTTAACCTTATTGGAATCTTTGTGTGGCTGAGTAAAAATTAGAAAATTGTTTTTTTTATAAAGGTTGTAAAGAAAGATGAAGATGTGAAAGTGATTGAAGTGGCGTGTGATGACGATTGGTTGCCTCCACCTCCAA
Source organism: Brassica rapa (assembly GCF_000309985.2). Classification (NCBI taxonomy): domain Eukaryota; kingdom Viridiplantae; phylum Streptophyta; class Magnoliopsida; order Brassicales; family Brassicaceae; genus Brassica; species Brassica rapa. The sequence continues at coordinate 22,536,725 of NC_024801.2, read as the reverse complement.
AGGCTGTCTTCAACAAAAGCAAAGAGTCCGGTGAAGATTCCACCATTAAAGCTTTGAGGTAGTTTTCCCACTCAGAGAGTCCCTTATACATTGATTTTTTAAGTTTTGAATTGAAATATGCAAATGTAGGTCGAAGAAGATGGAGCTTATGTCATTCACGAAAACTGCAGTAGATGTGATGCAGGAAGCACAGGAGTCTGCTAAAAAAGAAGCTCAAGTATCACTCAAAACATCCTCAGAGGCTACTCCTGCTCAGGCACCACCAGGGCCGCTTATTAATGACAGAGCCAAGATTGTCATTACAATACAGGACAAAGATGGACAGAAGCAATTCCGGGTGTTTGCTGTAAGTTTCTTCTCACTGCTTGCAACTTATTAGCCAACCTTCCAGTAACTAAAAAATTACTATCTGAACTTTGTATGTGTGAATAAGTAGACCTAAGAGAGAGTTGGGTGTTACATCACCCTCGCTAAGATCCAGTTAACTAGACATACTGAGCTTTCGAGGAAAGCATGAGTAATGAATAGGGAGTTAAAGAGATTAGTGAATGGGGGGTGGGGGTGGTCTTAGAGGCTTAGTTTTAGAGATCTGGGAAACCCTATTTGTAGTTGGTTTCATCTAAGAAAACAGAGAGTGATATAGCGTTCTGATCATATCTTTGTCACGTACATGAGCGGCACATTATGCTTTCTTTAGTTTTTCTCTATATAGTTTAGCTTCTGATGTTTATTTGGTATTTTTACCATTTTGTTGTAGGATGAGAAGTTTGAACGGGTTTTCAAAATGTATACGGATAAAGAAAAGCTCGACCCGCAACATCTCGTATTTACTTTTGACGGTGACAAGATTGATCCATCAACCACTCCTTCTAACCTCGAGATGGAGGACGGTGATATGATTGAAGTACACACCAAAAAGAGATGACAAAACAGGTAACTGATACAGAAGTACGTCCTCATCTTTTGTTGTGATATGTTTGGTGAAGCTCAAGTCAGGATCTAATTGTGGACTCTGTTGTTCTGAAGCTTTTAGCAAAGTGAACGCATGTCTGCCAAATCTGGAATTTCAGTCAATCCGTTCATCTTTACCAGAGTTTGTACATCAACATGGGACTTGGAAAGGGATCTCTGCTAAAGACTCTGGTCTTTTGTATCTGTGACCTTTTGTCTTTTGTTTTCCGAATTTTCCTTTTTCACGGTTAGATTCGGCATACTTTTGTTACTTATCAGTGTCCAGTATATAGCTAAACCAAAACCATTCTGATACTAACCATACCGAAGAAACCCAATCTAAACCGAATTGAATCAAACCGAGCTGGAAAAAGAAAAAAAATGTTTTGTCTTGATGCCAAAATCTAAAGTAATTCAGGTTTGGTGTATCCATTTTTAAAAATCCTTAGGAACTGACGAACACTTGACGGTGTCAACGGATGATCCGGTAATAAAGTACCAAACATCGCTGATCCGGTAATGAAGTAAATATCCTGTTTGGTCGGAATGACACGTGGCATCCAGTTATTGGTTAGGAAAAGGTAAGCTTAGAGATTGATGATGGGTCGACGCTGTCACAGTGGAACATACGTCCGTGGCTTCCCCATATCTCTCACGTGCATATGGATAACGTAATCACCAATTCGTAGGTCCCACAGTAAACCTACGTGTCTTATCCACGTCATCATAACAAATTAAATAATAAAAAACCGAACCACACGGATTTTTATCAGATAGGAAGTTTCTAAAACAGAGAAAGCTGTGTCACGAATCTCTCACATAACTCTACGCTTCTCGTCTTACCGGTAAGTTTGGTTTGGCCTATGAACTATGTTCGATCTGTGATCTTTGCCTAACGTTTTACACTAAATCTGATGTTTTGATGAAACAGGGACGAATCGTCTCATAAGTTATGGATATTTTCAAGAATCCAAAGGATTTTGTGTAAAAAAATAATAATTGTTGAGAGATGGAACGATTATGTGAGGTTTGCAAAGCGTATAGAGCGGTGGTTTATTGTATAGCAGATGCAGCGAGTCTGTGTCTAACATGTGATGCAAAGGTTCATTCAGCTAATGCACTCTCAGGGAGACATTTACGCACACTTTTATGCGGTTTCTGTAAGAATCAGCCTTGTGTCGTCCGATGTTTGGATCACAAGATGTTTCTTTGTAACGGATGTAATGACAAGATCCATGGTGTTGTCTCCTCTAAGCATGTTAGACACGATGTGAGGTGTTACACGGGGTGTCCTTCTGCTAAAGATTTCGCGGTTATGTGGGGATTTCGAGTTATGGATAATGATGTTTCGTTAGAGAAGTCTTTTGCTATGGCTAAAGCTAAGGTTTGATGCTTGTTTTTGTATATATTTAAGATGAATGGATCTCTCTGTATACTGATGTACCGATGATTTTGATGGTTTTTAGGTGCAAAGAGAAGCTGGTTTTGTCTTGGAACAGATTCTTGAATTGGAGAAGCTTCAGCTCAGGGAAGAGAGTAAGGGCTTGTCGTTGACAGAACATGCTGATCCATCTCCATTAGAGCTTCACAAGCAATCTGAAGAACGTTTAGTCGACCTTTCGCAGACCGGAAAAGAGTTGATTGTTGACTTTTCACACTTGTCTTCATCTTCCACACTTGGTGATTCCTTTTGGGAATGCAAAAGCCCATTTAGTAAAAATTATCAGGTTTTTGGCTCAATGATCATACTTTTGATGCAGCATGATACATAGTGCTTACATTGTCTAGCTATGTCTCTACAGTTGTGGCATCAAAACCTACAAGACATTGGAGTTTGTGAAGATACAGTTTGTGATGACGATGACTTCCATATACCTGACATTGATCTCACTTTTCAAAACTTTGAAGAACTTTTTGGAGCTGATCCAGATCCAACAACAGACAATTACAAATTGTGTGAGGTTTGAAAAATTTTCCATCTACTATAGAGTCTTGTTTTGATTAAATATGTTTTCTTGTTATAACCTAAGGTCTCTCTACCTTTGGTGTGTTCAGATGAACACATTTTCTTCACCTTCATCCAAACCAGCTTCATCATCTCTTTCATTCTCAAGATCCAATGGTGGAGGAAGCAGCAAAACGCATTGCTCTCACAATCACTCAGAGGAAGTAATCTCTATTTGTTCCCCTCTCTCTAACAATGCACGTCAAAAGGCTATCTCAAGGCTTAAGGAGAAGAAGAGAGCAAGAACGTAAGTATTTACAGACACAATCTTCCAATTTCATGGTATACAAAGTATATTTTAACTTCTCATAATGTTAAAGTTACATTTTCTGGATTCAGGGAGGAGAAACAAGTTTAGTATGGTCTCAAAAAGAAACAGAAGATGAGCACGGAACGTGTTAGCTATCTATTCATCACCATGCTTTTGTTTTGTAAATAAGACACTAATCTAGCTGCTCATCTACTTTACATGATTCAGTTTCCTTTGCATGCAACTGTAAGTTAAGCTAAGATCTTGTTAATCATTTGCATTCATCATCCAATTTGTAATCACTGGGTTGCACCAAATTTCACCAGAAATTAGCTTTATCCATAATGTTAAATCAAAAGGTTACTTAACAGTAAACAGACAGTGAGATTGACATTTGTGTTACCACAACCATAATTGTTGTTTTGATGAAAGTTGACAAGACTACTAAATAGTTGTGATAAATAAGCAAAATCCTTTTTAAGTTTTTTTTTTGGTTGTTTGATATATTAGCGAATTAAAATGTAAAAATAATTAGTTTGCTTAAGTTCCACTATTCTGCAAGTTTTGTGTATAAAAAAAAAACCTTATCCCTCAAATAATCTTCAAAATCAAGCAATTAGTTGAAAACAAATCAATCTCTAAGTATAAGTTATTAGTATTTCAAGCTACTATCATTGTAAAAAAAAAAGAACACATTGCCACAATTGTCTTTTTATCATCAGTGAACTTGAATTGAATCAATAAGACGCTCGGTACGTCACCAATCCTACAACGCGAAAGCCGCAGAAATAAAATCACTTCCTCTTACAGCTAATATTTATAAAGTTGCTTCTAACCACCAATAAACCTTTTCTTTAATTAATTAGTTAGTTATAGTTTCCCTCCAACTTTCTCCGTGTATAAAATACTATTCAGCCATGCTTTCTCGAGAAACTTGATCTCTCTGGCAAAAAAGTTTCTCTCAATTTTCTCGGTAGTTCTTCAGCTTCTCTACTCCATGTAAAAAATTTCTCCGATTTTCTTTTTTGATATCTTTATTTTGTTCGTATGATATCTTCGCTATTAATATCAAATAATTTACAATGGAAAACGAAATCGCGCCGTTTACTTACAGCGGCAGCTCCGCCGGGATGATGAACTCTCACGGAGAATCGTCCGGTGGCGTCGTTGCGCCTTCTCGCAGCCGCAGCGTTATGCAGCAGCGCCGCCAAGATATGGTGAACCGAGAGGCCTTGTGTTACACGCGCCTGCACGAGGCGTCTCTCGAAGCGGAAGTGCTCCGTCTGGAGAACACAGAGCTCCGATCGCTGAATCTCCACCTCAAGAAAGAGCTCGACCAGCTCATCCGATCCTCTCTCCACTTAAGCTTGGGACTTGTGCTCAACAACTAACTACCACGGTAACTAACTCTTCTTTTTTTTTTTCTTGATAGTTAGAGTTTGATTATAGGAATCAAAATATGCTATTACACTAAATATGTAAAGACTTATTAATGGCGAATGGAAATACAGCAAAAGGTATATGTGCGAGGAGGGAAGAAAGAAGAAGAGGAGGAGGAGGAGATAGAAGTGGAGGTGTACAATCAAGGGATGACAAAGACTGAGCTCTGCAACAAGTGGCAAGAGACGGGGACATGCCCATATGCTGACCACTGCCAGTTCGCTCACGGGATTAAAGAACTCCGCCCGGTGATCCGCCATCCTCGTTACAAGACTGAGGTTTGCAGAATGGTTCTTGCTGGTGATGTCTGTTCTTATGGCCACCGTTGCCACTTCCGCCACTCACTATCTGACCAAGCGAAGCTTACGGCTGCTGGTTGCAAATCCAACAACAAGTCCTCCTTCAAGCTGGTCAAATGACCAAAGGTAAATGACAAGAGAAGGTTTGAATCGTATACATGTAACTGAACAGTATAGAGATATTTTGATAGCTATTCAAATAGCGTTATTGGTAAAAAAGGCGAATAATGTGCAGCAAGTGGGTTGTTTGACATTTTGTTTCTCGATTATTTCTGAGATTTGCGATCCGAGAGAAACAGTTTTCGGTTAGTCAGATGATTGTTTTGGTAATACATACTAGAAGATTTTAGTCTGTTTGGTTGTGTGTAATATTGAAATAGCTTCGCTGATGTTCGCAAAACAGAGGTTATTTGGTTAAGAAATTTCGTAACAGGGATTAAATGTCTAGTTCGTGTCTATCTTAGGTTGATTTAAGAGCAATTCTCTCAAATATCTTTTATTAATTTTTATCACCAAAAAAGTCTCAAAATAAAATGACTAAAAATTATTTTATTAAAGATACAAAAGATTTTTATATTCCTTGTTTTATAAATATATAAATATAATGAATTATTTAAATAAATAATAGAGAAATATAAATTTTTTTGTAGTTTTAAATTTATGTTTTCCTATTAGAATTATTTATAAACTTATTTTCAAAAAAATAATAATTTGAAATCGAAAATGTTTTTTGAAACTATTTAAAAAAAATATTTTTGAAAATTTTAATATTTAATTCTTATTTTTTTAAATTTAAACCACATCCCTAAGACTCATCCCTTAACACTAAACCATAAATATAGATTAATATACATTTACCATTTAATAAAAAACTAGATTTTGACCCATGCAACCGTACGGGTGTTTGTTTTCACTTTTCTATACATAAATTATTATTTTATAACATAAGTGGTATATATTTTTAATGTTAATCATATACATAAATATTTATATAACTATTTCAAATACAATAATTTTATAATTTACATGTATTTACCACTTCTTATTATATATTTATCTTATTGTATTTGCATTTAGTTATTAAGAAAATTAATATATTAATGAGAAAATATATTTAAAAATTATTTTGTATTTAATTTATGCTAAATTTTGACTCGTCTTTCAAAACTGGATTTCTTTTTACTAATATTAGATAATTTATTATTGTATATATAAAAGTCTAAGATATGTTAATTTTTAGACATGTATTATATAGTTTGTTAATTTTAAGATGTTCTATCATCATATTATATTTTAAATAAATAATTTATATTTATGAAAATAAATTTTATAAATTGATCAATTGAATATAATTTTATCATATTTATTTTAGTATAATAATTATATTTTAACATGATCATGACTATAAAGTAGATAAAATAGGATATAATTTATTTATTTTCGTTTTTAAACGATAACTTAAAATACATTAAGTTATTGTTTAAATATTTTTACACAGATTTATTAAAATTTTAAAATATAATATATAAATATATCTTATATTTAAAATGAAAATATATTATGATTAAAGTATTTACAAAGATTTTATATTATTAAATTTAAAGAAATACATGTTAATTTTTATACATGTATTATATAGTTTGATAATGTAAACCCATCTTACCAACATATTAAATTTTATTTTTAAACATAAATATTTTATAATTACGAAAATAAAATAAATAATTATATAAATTTAATACAATTTTATTATATTTAGCTTAATATAATAATTTTATTTTAATATGATTGATTATGATTATATAATAAATAAAATATTATAGATTTTTTTATTTTTAATTTTATATAACTGAATATATTAATGTATAATAATATTTTAAACTAATTTCGAAATTAGCAAAGATATTTAAATATAATTTCAAAAATGAAGATCTTGTAAAAATCTTTTTAAACAGATTTGTTAGAATTTAAAAATAAATATATTTATATTTAAAATGAAAAGATATCAAAAGATATTATGATTAAAATATTTTAAAATTTCTATTTATTATTAATCTGAACTAAAATGTAATATGAATTTCTATGAGTAGGTCCATTAGGTCCATTTTTTTAAAAATCACACATGAATCAAGGTTGTGACTTCTGTTTTAATATATAAGATTTTGATTATGTTTTTTTTTTTTGAGGTTTTTTTTGGCCAAAAACTTAAAATAGCTATTATCAAAATAGATTTAATAAGTATGTATGTGCCACATCGGTAAAAGTAAAAATGATCGGAGCTTTCATCATTTTAGGATACACAAAAAGATAATTAAATGAAAACAAAATTTTCTTAGTTTTTCGCTGCCAAAATGGTTTTTTCTTTTGTTCTTAGCTAAAGAGGGGATGTTTGTTGTTATATTATAGTAGACACTTTATAAATTAATATTTAACACCTTTTTGTGAACACATGGTTTAGATTGGTTTTTACTTCCATGAAAGGGAGAGCAAATGATATGTTAGGTGGTGTGTAGCGGCGAGGGGAGGTTGGAGAAGCTTGAACTGTTGGAATTCATGAGTAAGATTATTGTTTGAAAGTGATGGCGAGTGCGTGAAAGGCATTATCCTCTTCCTCCGACTTGCTCGGCCTTAACACCTACTTCTCCTGCTCATCATCTTCTTCTGCTGAACCTTACCTTTTTCACTGGCATTTGACTGTTTAGATTTCTTACGGTGGCAGTCTCGTTCGTGTTCTCGGGTGTCTACCTCTTTCCAGATCCTTGTTACTGTGTCGTCTGTGGTGGCTCGGTGGTTGCTTTTGTGGTGGTTCGCCTGTTGTGCGGCGGGGTTTCCTTTTCGAGCAAGTGGCTAGGCTTTTGAGTTCTTTTTTGGTTTGGGTCTTTTGTGACCTTTTTTAGAATCATTAACGGTTTGTAAGATGAAAAGTTAAAACAATAAAAAAAATTAATTGAGATATTTTCTTCCGATTCAGAAATAGGTGAAGAGTTTTATCACTAAAAATTAAACTGCAAAACAAAAATAGAGAGATTGTTTACACTTACCACCAGTGGTTCGTCTCCCACAAAATTGTTGTATAAAGTCTTTAGCTCGACTTTGAAATGGAAATCAACCGGGTTGAGTATAAGAACTTTCTCTAAAATAAGCTCCACAGTTGGACATGCTGAGCTCCAGAATGCCATTCAACAGGCTTCCCACATCCTCTTGTCCCTTTTGCTTGAACTCATATGAAAATAATACTCTAATCTTAGAGAAAGGTTTCGATGTTCCTTTGCAATTCATCTCATACTCAACTGAATCTCCATCCAGAAGAACCTACCTTGATCCTTTTGCCTTTCACGTTTGACTTTGGTACTAGGCTGCTCACTGACATTCACTTGAGAGTCTCCATCCAGGATTTCTTTGACATCTCTTTTTTCACTGACCTCTTTTATATGAACAACATCCACAATGATACAACATTCATGCCTTTGCATTCTACTGGTAAGAATTGCCTTGTAAAAGACTTTCTTGTCTATGTTTGCAAATGACACTCACTTGTTGAAAAGATCAATTATTGCATATAGCCATGAATGGCCTTCCAAGAATCAATGGTACAATAGACTTTTTAACCATCTCCACAACTTAAAAATCAACATGAACCAGAAAATTTTGACGCATACATGTAATTCTGGAATTCTAGAGAAGTTAGCAAAGGTAAGAGTCATCTTGGGTGGCTGAATCCTATTGATTCTCAACTTCTCAGCGATTGTTTTTGACATGACGTTCACATCGGATCATGAATCACACATAGACTCCTTAAAATCAAACCCAGTTATGAAGCATAAAAACAAATCTTAGAGGATTTTCAACTTTAGGCAACAATCTCTTTGGTTTGACACAAATTTATCAAACTCTAACCCCACTTCTTATTTATTTTTTTAGCAAAAAATATATTTTTCGTTAATTCTTACATCTATGTTTTTTTGTAGTGAAACTTCTTACACTGGTTCAGCTGCTTCACTCGACTCTCAATCAGGGCCCCTCTCGATTTATATTTAAAAAAAAAAAAGAGAGAACTGAATATGTTGAAGCATTTGTCGCTGGTACGATAACATACTATATGAATGAAGAGGTTGTTGCTTTCTTCTTTTTCGTGTATCCTTGAACTACAATTTAATCTCTTAAGTTGGATGAAATTACTCCATCCAAGTTTCTAGTGACCTTTTTGTTTTGCAACTGAATCACAGGTCTTTCTAGAACATTTTTGTTATTTCCATATTTTTCTAATATGATCCTGAAAGCGTTATGTAGATCCAGCATAATATAAAACTTTGCATGTAAACAGCTTAATATAAAACTATGCGTATAAGTTTACGATGAACAATACTATAGTGACAACATAATAACAACGCGGCGAACGAACAAAAGAGCATGCCACAGTCTTGGAAACTTGGGAGAACAACTCTAAACTACTACACAATAAACATATATATTACTAAAAACGAAGGATACCATGCGTCTAAAGTATTGATCAAACACCACTACCTCACGTACATTTTGACGAGTACGGCTGATTGTTGAATCCCTATAAATTCTTCATTATGAACAAAAAGGAAATGAATATATAAATAACAGCTATAACAAAAGTATATAAATATATGTTGAAGAAAACAATTAAACCTTGGTAGTAACAGGTACACTTTGTTGATTGCCACCGCTAGTTTCTCCTGGGGTAAAAGAACCGAACCGCGGCATGATGAAGTTGGGAGGGCTAAAAGGGAACCATGGTGCCGGAAAATCCATCTTCATTCCAAGTGGTAACATGGGACCCATGCTCTGACTCTGTATTGTTACATTTTGTAGTTTGTTCATGGCAAGTTTCGTTATATGTGTCCTTTGTCTCATGCAACGTATAAAAATATGACACTCAATTTATATTTACAGTTCTATATTTTTTTAAAACTAGAAAAATTGATACCCCCCATGCCAATGTAAACAAGAAAAGTTATCCAAACCAGACCAAACTGTGTATATACTTCGTATATGAGAACAAAATGTCAAAACTAAATCCAACTGAAACTGAAACATAATTTTATTGGAAACTAGTTTTATTTTTATTTTAAAAAAACAAGAAATTGTCTAAAATTACATACCAAAATGCAGCTTTTTTTAATATAACTTTTTTTCTTAACCAGAAAATCAAGATTAAACTTTAGTTAGTTATACATGTCTCTGTATATGTATATATAAGAAGTTGATGATTTAGTTTACTTACTTCTACATAATGCTTCATCCAGCGTATATTATCGATGATACAATCAAGGGTCGAGGCTATGTCTCTCTGCAGATTCATATATATGACAAATTAATTTTAAATCAAAACAAAGAATAAGTAATATAGACTCAATTGTTTTATTATTATTTTTAGTTAGAGGCTGTTTTTAAATTTACATGTTAATTTATTGTGTTTCAAAAAGAGAAGACAATATTATAGGTAGATTTTATATAAATTTCAAAAACGCAAATGAGAGAAGATTTTAGTAGTTTTAATGTATTTTTCAATATAATGAATGGATAAATTTAACTACACCGAATCTGTTGGCCAGAACGGAGCGTTTTTATATATCAGCAACATGTTTTTAACTTAAGAAACACAAACGCAAACGCAAATCTTTGTATTCTTTTTTTTTTTCTTTTTTTTTTGTAACAGCAAATCTTTGTATTCAAAATGACAATATAAGAGATGAAAACTAAAGAGGTAAACAAATGGTGTACACCTTTTTGCAATTGGGTGTCAACTGCTTCAGATGCTCAATTTTGGTTTTTATATCAGCGCGTCTCCTCTGCGTTGTGAGAGATAAAAGGTTGAATGCAACATGTTTTCTTAATAGACATGCATCAAACTAAGAAAGGAGTGCCCTCACCTTCTCGGCAATATTGCGAGCTTCATTAGTACGTGGTCTCTTACCAAGATTCTTTGTTTCTTTAATTGCACCTACTTTCTTTTCCTACATTTAATAAGATAAAGCTCGTATTAAGACATAACTCATATACACATGTATATCCAAGAAACTGAACGTACCACCTCAATCTGTTTTTCAGCAGATCGCTGCCCACCCTCATGAATAATCTTATCTCCTGTTTCGGCTATAGCTTTTCCCTGTCCAGCCTTATCTCCATCCAGGGGCGAAGGCAGGTTATGAGTAGAGGGTGCATGTGCACCCACATAAATAATAAAATTTTAAAATGTAAGCTTAAAACAAGTAGAATTTGTTAGTTAAAATGGTAAAAAGGCAATTTGTGCACCCACACTAACTCAAGTTCGATTCTCTCCTATGTTTTTTTATTAATAGTGCACCCATACCAAAAATCTTCTGGCTTCGTCCCTGTCTCCATCTCCAGGAGCATTAGAAGGTTTAGGCGAAACATCTGTAGCCATCGATGTAGACATCACCATTATCGGGCTGCTGATCTCGGGAAAGAGACCATCCTTAGGGTCGGAATCAGCAAGGGAGTAGAGAAGTGATGACCAAAACTGAAGGCTTTCTCGATCCTTGTCCATATTACTCGTGATAGTGAGCTAACTAAAGACGGATGAAGAGGTTGTGTGAGTAAGGAAGATAGTATTTATAGGAAGAGATGTTGGAGAGGTGCCTTAAAAAGGAACAAGAGCGGGAAAGAACGGTTGCTTAACTCAAAGTGCTGTCGGAGCTTGCTCGTATACCGTTTGATGTTAGTGAAGGGTTAGGGTCATATATATGACCCCTCAAATTATTATTATTTAACCACTACCCCTATCAAATTAATATTTATTGTATGTTAGTGTAGTTTTGAAGGATTTTGGTGAAATGTTTAATTAAAATTAGTCTTTGACCCTCAGTAAAATATATGTTCAGTCTTTCAGATGCACCTAATATTTTATTTATTTTGTTCTATCTGTTATTATTAAAATATAGAGATTAGGATTTTATATATCAAATTTGTTTCTAATGACCCCCTATAAAAGTAATTTCTACCTCCTGCTTCGATGTATAATTCTGTACATTCAGTTTTGCCGCTTAAGTTATTTTTTTGTTAATTTGCTTATCCATCTAATTTTGCTATTCTACATTACTAGTAGTCTAGTATAATTTTCCATAGAGTATTTCATGTCTTAAATATTAATATAATTCATTATATAATAAAAATAATTATTCATAAAGTAATATCACACATAAATTTCTCATATACTTTGTAATTTTTTAAAATGCTTCTTCCTTTTTTGGCTCACTTTATTTTTCTTTCAATTTTTTTTTCTTATTTTAAAGATGAGAAATTTGGGAAAGACTCAAATACTGTTTTACTAAAAGCATTTTTACTTATCGATTTTGTAGATAAAAAATATCCGCAATAATAAATTGATATTTAAATTTTTTAACTATATAATTAAATGTTAAGGCTAAAAATTATGATCATTTAAATTAAAACAAGTGGATAGGGGTCTCCATTATTTGAGAGTTTCATCACTCTTTTTATTTTTACCTTTTTATTGATTATTTAGTGAAATATTTTGGTGAGAGATCACCGATGTTGTTCTAAATTCTAAGAAGCTTTTCGACAGTTATTTACTCTGCAAATATTACTATACTAGTTTGAAACGCGATAAACAAATATTAATTACCCATATTTTTCTATTATTATTTATTTCTTGTGATCATCCAGTTATCCAAGCACATAATGATGTCATATATTTATAGTTACGCTGACGTATTACAATTCGTATGTATGTTTTATTTAAGAATCATCGAATCTACTATTTTGGTTTCGACATAAATAACAATTATAGTGTTCTATAAATGTCTCAGCGTTCGACATCTAGGGTGCTAGGGTTAGCCATGAAATATTACGTGTCTCTTGATTCCTTTCTTTTTTTTCCTTTTTTTGTCAAAGTATTCTCTTAATTATTTTTTTATGGCAGTAACTGTTTTCTTAAATATTAAGCTTCTTTTCTCACCGGCCCAACAGCAACAAACTTCAACGATTCATTCAATCATTGTCATCACGATTCTCCCTAAAAGGCTTGGGCAACTTATTTTACTTTATAGGTATGGAAGCACACCGTATTTCTAAAAGCCTTTTACTCACACATTCCCGCTCATAAATCCTCGTATATAAGCCTTTCCTTTACTAGTAGTTCAAAGATGACAATAAAATGTGACACCTCTCCTTCTTAGTCAACTGAGCAGGCGCGGCTTCAACATTCTTATGGATTATACATGTGCTCATATAGGTCTTAGCACAAAAATAGCTTCCCATCATTTACCTAAACCTCTGCCCTTCACTGTGAAGGGATATTTCTTATGTATTATACATCGCATTGCGGAATCGCTTGTGTTCTTCCAATTAGGCAAAACAAAAAAATTGCATGTAAACCACTTAATATAAAACTTTGCATAAGTTTACATTGAAATATAACACAAAGTTACAAAAAAAAAAAACACAAAGTTACAACATAAATACGCTGTGACGAACGAAAAAAGAGCACGCCACAGTCTTTTTTTTTTGTAACTTGGTAGAGTACGCCACAGTCTTGTAATCTTGGTAGAACAACTTTAAACTACTAAACGATGTTGCACAAAAAAAAAACTACTAAACAATAAACATACACATAGTATAAACGAACTTGAGGAACCAGACGTCTGAAATATAAAAACACCACTAGCTCACATAGATCTTGACGAGTGTGGTTGATTGTTGACTCCCTTTAAATTGTCCATTTTGAGCCAAAAATGAATAAATAAATAAAACAACAGCAACAATAAAATATAGAAAATATATGCATAAGAACACAAATTAAACCTTGGTGGTAGAAGGTTCAATATTTTGATTGCCATAGGCACAGCTAGTTTCTCCTGGGGTAAAACCACTGAACGGCGGCATGATGAAGTTGGGAGGAATAGAAGGGAACCATGGTGCCGGAAAATCCATCTTCATTCCAAGTGGTAACATGGGCCCCATGCTCTGACTCTGTAGCGTTACATTTTGTAGTTTGGTCATGGCAAGTTTCGTTACCGGTGTCATGTGTCATGCAACGTATAAAAAAATGACATTCATTTATATTTAGTTTCTTAAAAAATTAGAAAAAATGATACAGCAAACTAAACCAAACAATTGCAAACGATAATGATAAAAATTGATCTAAAACAAAACCAAACTATGCATAAATTGATCAAAACTTAATCCAACTGAAACTGGAACATACTTTTTGTAAAACTAATTTAAAAACAAATATATTTGTGTACAGTTACATGCTAAATTCGGTTACTTTATATTTTTAACCATAAGATCCAGATTACACTTGTGTATACATGTCTCTATATATATATAATAAAGTATGATTGAGTTACTTACTTCTACATAATGCTTCATCCAGCGTATATTATCTATGATACAATCAAGTGTCGATGCTATGTCTCTCTGCAGATTCATATGAATAACAAATTAAATACAAAAAGGATAAGTAACATCAATTCAACTGTGTTTTCTATTTTAAATTATTATGTTTTTACTTTATTGTATTGCAAAAAGAGAACACAATATTTTAGGTTTGCAGTTAGAAGTATACTGAAAATTTCAAAAGCAAATGAGAAAACTTTATTGGCTTCTTTTTATATGTAAGCAAAATGTTTTGACTAAAAACGCAAACGCAAATCTTTGTATTCAAAATGACAGAATCAGAGATGAAAACTATAAGGAGGCAAACAAATGGTGTGCACCTTTTTGCAATTAGGTGTCAACTGCTTCAGATTTTCAATTTTAGTTTTTATATCGGTGCGTCTCCTCTGCGTTGTGAGAGGTAAAATGTTGAGCAACTTGTTTTCTTAATAGACAAACAAAAGATTTTCCTCACCTTCTCAGCAATATTACGAGCTTCAGTAGTACGTGGTCTCTTACTCTTACCAAAATTCTTTATTTCTTCTTTTTCCCCTTCTTTCTTTATCTTACATTTAATAAGATAAAGTTCGTGTTAGGATATAACTCATATACACATGCTTATAGCAAAGAAATCGAGCTTACCACCTCAATATGCTTTTCAGCAGATCTCTGACCACCCTCATCAATGCTCCCATCTCCAGTTTCGACTATAGCTTTTTGCGGTCCAGCCTTATGTCCATCTCTAGGAGCATTAAAAGGTTTAGGTGAAACATCTATAGCCATCGATGTAGACATCACCATTATCGGGCTACTGATCTCGGGTAAGTGATCATCCTTAGGGTCGGAATCAGCAAGCGAGTGGAGAAGTGAGGACCAAAACTGAATGCTTTCTTGGTCGTTGTTCATATTACTCATGATATTGAACTAACTATAAAGACTGATGAAGAGGTTGTGTGTGTAAAGAAGAGGTATTTATAGGAAGAGATGTTCAAGAGGTGCTTTATAAGGGAATAAGAGCGGGAAAGAACGGCTGCTTAACTCAAAGTTCTGTCGGAACTTGATACGTATACCATTCTATTTTGCCGCTTAAGGATATTTTTATAAAAGACATTATTTTTTGCTAAAATATTTATAGGATCAAAGGATACTTTTATAAAAGAGATTATCTTATATAAAAGCCGAATATTAGGAGGAAAAACTGACTTTTTTTTATTTTTTCTTTTTAAATCCTAAATAAGGACTCTTATTATCTTTCTTCTTCAAGGGGTTAGACATTTTCCACTCGAAGTGTTACACAAATACCATTTCAGAAGTACAATACACTTCTCAATAAAGAGAAAAATAGTTTTCAACTAATTATATTAGTAAAATAAACAGTAAAAGACAAATCAAGCAAGTAGAAGTGTTTCTAGTTGAGAATAAATATTTACAATGAAATTTAATAAACACTATTTGTAGAGATAATTTATCAGCTAAAATAACAGACAGAAGTAATCAAAATATAATAAATGTTTTAAAATATGTGAAAATTAAATATTACATAATCCAATCTATATCACAAGAGTTATAAATTGATTTAATCCAAGATATCTGTATATTGTTTGTTTTGTTTTTATTTCACTATAAATATTACAGAAAAATTATCATTTAAAACACTAATTAATATAAATTTACTTAAAAATCTTAGTTGTTATTCCTCTCTGCATCCAAAGGTACTGTCACTGTAAAACATTTTGATATGAACAAAATCTAAAATTTTCAACAGAATAAAATTCTTCCTATGTTTCTTATTTTTCTTTCTAAAAATACTAATGATAAGAAATAACCTATTTTGATCAAAAATAAATCACTTAAGATATTGGTTATTTTCATGGAAAACAGCACAACATAATTATTATAATAAATCATATATTATTATTTTTACAAAGACATCTATCTGTTTTATGAATTTCCAAACATAAGATGAAATTGATATTACTCTTATGTGTTATTTATTGATTATCCCATCAAAAATATTTTAACTTTTAGATTTAAAATTTGCAGTCTTCATTATAAAATACTTTAGTCGTCTAGTGATTAAATAAATTCGTAATTTTATTTAAAATAATTAATATTGACTATCAAAATTAATATATTAATTCATTATTATTAAAATTATTAATTAATTTAATAGCTTAATACTTAAATTAGGTTTATAAAATAATCTTGATTAAATATGCACACAAAACATAAATATTAAATATAATATTTTATGGAAAATTTCAACATAAAATAAATAAAAATATATAAATAACATAGAAACTAAGTTCTTACACTGAGTAATACCTATTAGCTATTTTCATTTATAAAATGAATATTTCTAAAGCTAGAATATTTAAAATTATATTTATACATTTTAACTTGATAAAATTAACTGATTAAAAATTAGTTCATAGTTATTTTATTTTATAATTTTGTGGATCCAATTAATAGTTATTTTATTATGTTATGGGTCTAGTTAATAGGGAAATTTCCACAAATACCACATTCATAATACCACATTTCATGTTTACACTAATCAATTTTACTCTCACTTTTAATGAATGGTAAAAAACACTTATATTCTTAGAATTAAGGGGAACTAATCTAGACTTAAGGTTTAGAGTTGAAAGGTGAGGTAGAGTTTTTGGAATGTAAAATTTATGATTCTAATAAATATAAAAATAAATAATTTAAAAAAATTAAAAAAAATTAAAAAATAGTTTCAAACATAATTTTCGATTTTCAAAAAGAAATTTAAAAGAAAACTAAAAAAGAAATCGAAAAACAAAATGAAAAAAAAAATTCAAAAAAGAAAAATTTATAAAAGAGTTCAAATTTTAAAAAAGTAGAATTCGAAAACACTAAAAAAATTAATTTCTTTAATTTTTAATTTTTTTTATTTAAATAATGATTTATTAATTTTATATATATAGATAACAATGGTATAAAAGTCTTTTTCACTTAATAAATAATGTATTTTTGAAAATGCCTCTTTAGTGGTGTTAAAGATGAAAAGTGGTAAACATGAAATTTTTCCTAAGTAGATATATATATACTAGGGTTAATTAATCTAGACTTAGAGTTTAGATTAGAAAGATATAATTTTTGAGGGATAGCGTCTATGATTTTAAAATATATAATATATATTTAAAATTTAAATAAAAATTTTAAAATATTTTCAGAAAACAAATATCGGTTTTCAAAATTTTATATAAAACTTCGAACTCAAAAACAAATTTCGTTTTTAAAAATATATAAATAAATATTTATTTTTATTATTTATTTAAATAATTTTTTATATTTATAAATCAATAAAGTAAAATTAAAAGAGTCTTTTTTACTTTCTAATAGTTTATATTCAATCAAAAATGGTTTTCAAAGGGATTAATTTGCACTGAAAATAAAGTTAAGCAAATGTGAGACAGATTAAACAGAAAGATTATCTAATTTTAATTTTCACATAAACATATATTTATATAAAAAATTAAATTAACTGTAAAACCGTAAATAAATTCCAACATATTTTGTAATATTTTTGAACAATGCAACACATAGTGAACGTATATCGCATAATTTTTTTAACAAATGTTTATTAAAAATATGACAGTATACTATTATTTATAATTATGATCACGTGTCATAGCCCATATTAAAACCTAATATGTGGATATGTTCCTACAATTTGAATTAAGAATTACTGTTTATATGCTCAAATGCTAAATATATTTGACATTAAATAATAAGATTTCAGTTTCAATTTAAAAATTTATGATGAAAAATGTTAATATTAATTAATATAATAAAATTAGGATTGATCCTGTAATACGTTAATTCTCATTTAAATTTTATATATGCAATAAAAACAAAATCCCAGCATAATTCTAATTAATTGTATCTTGCGTAGATGTGAATTTCACACAAGAATAACTTATAGAGAGTTGGATACCAAGTGATCAGCCAACGTATAAACATTAAGAAAAAAAACTAATCTTATTTGTCCATAAAAAATAAACAAATATTTGTGCGGATACACCAGTCAATAGTTAAAATTAAAATATAAATATAAATTTAATAATATAAAATATTTTGTTGTTGTTTGAAAGATTGATCTTTTAGGTACTTATTTATTTAAAATTAAAAAACAAATTTAAATGTAAAAATATGAGTAGAATTTTATTGAAAAAATAACTAAAACTAATTAAAAGTAGAACTAATAAATAAAATACGTCTTTAATTTTTTTGGTATGTGTGGATAAATTAAAACATTATTTAAAAATATGGAAGGATTATATTTTAGCTGGTGAAAGTTGAGATAAAATGGACTTCTCTAATCATTCGATAACGAAACTGTATAAAGACAAATCACGAATAGCAGCTGAATTTCGCATGAAACCATAAACCTGAAACGTTCCAAGTTCCGATGATTAAAAAAAAGTTCCAAGTTCCCATATTTTTCTATTATTATTTTTCTTATGATCATCCAAATATCTAATGATGACGCCACATATTAACATATATATAGTTACGCAGACACATTATTTCCACAAGTCCTTTTTAAAGAATCTAGAATCTTTTATTTTGGTTTCGACATATTTGAAAATTATTATGTTCTGTGAAGGTATCAGTGTTCGACATCTACCATTTTAGGTTAACCCTGAACGGTTACGTGTCTTTTTTTTGGTTTTCTACTTTTCTAAAACAAATTCGTACTTAAAACACCATAATTTACTAGTTAAAGTTTAAAAATTTCTGCGTCCAAATATAAAATTCAGAGTTTCAAACGATTCAATTTCTTGTAAATCATAGAATGTAAAAATTGTTAAGATTCTAAAATATTGTAGTTAGAAATGTTTACTGTGACCGTTTTTTACAAAGACGAAAATACTTGACATGTAAAACTGTCATTCGACCTAAATATTTTAAAAAATGTTCTATCGTTAAATCGTTATCCGTAACATTATCACATATATTATAGATAACTGACCATTATATATAATAAACTAGAAATTATATGATAATGTAATTGATGATTTGTGTGATGTTAAAATAAATTTATTAATTTTTATTTTATATTTTCTTATTTTGTTTAAGTTGTTATTTTAATTTTCTTATGGGTATAATTTTTCAAAAAATTTATACTTTCTTTCTGACCCCTAAGAACCTAAGCCTCTAACTTGTAGTACTATATTTAGAATCTAGCAATCTTATATATATATATATAAGATTGATGTGAGCTTTATATTTTTAAAATAAAACATGTAAAACATGTTATGTATATACAAAATAATTTTATTATATCAATTAAAATACTTTCTAGAAATAAAATATAAACTATCAAATTTTATTATTATTTAATGTAATATATATGTTATTAAAATTAATAGTTTATAAAATTATTTAATTTTTTAAAAAAATATATAAATATTTTTTAGTAAAATTTAATATTAAATAGTAATAAATTTTACCTATAATTATATCATCGTCTAATATTATTGTTTTTTTTTCCTTTTATAGATTCAAATCTTAAATAATAAAGATGTAAGATTTTTTCTAACATATACAAGAAAAAGGGTTTTTTTGTAGTTTTAGAAATAAAACGAAATCATGAATGGTAAAGATTAGTAAAATTTTGATGGAACATTTATTTTTAAATCTAAAGGCACAACAAAGTGTAAGATTTAATAAATTTTAAAATAAATAAAATTAAAGAAGTAAGATAAAATTCAACCAGTCACCACACATATGTATTTTTGTCTTTTGAAAAAGGCTTTCAGTAATGTACACCTTTATATATATATATATATATATATATATATATATATATATGTATATCAGTAACTTTTTCCTTTTTTTTAAGTTAGATATCTTTTTGTTACGTTTTTTTTTGTAACATCTTTTTGTTAAGTTAATTATGCGGTTATAGCACACTAAAACTCTTCAAACTGGATACGTTCTTACTAGCTAGCCTATAGTCTTACTTAAAATCATATAAATTTGTAACACTGTGTCATTTATAGTATATAGTAATTGTAGGTTTATATATGTTTCCTAAGAAAATTTGTTTGTTCCTTAGCACTTTTAATTAGCTCATAAACCTGTATCTTCCAAAAATTATGATTTTTCAAATAAATGTATTACAGATAAAAGTATCCTATCGGAAATATAAAAGGACCTTAAATAATATATATAAAAAATTAGAATCAATCTATTTATTAATAATTGGTTTTAAGTTGGAAGAAATCGAATTGGATATGGTATTAGACCATTGATCCTAAAAATCTAAAACTCCTAATTAATATAACTTTTTTACTTAACTTTTTCGACCGAATATAACTGTCTTACAAAACTCGCTCGACCAAGTATAAATATTATAAAATTCTAAGATTTTTGGCCGATAAAAACACCATTATTTCAATGAGAAGTATTAGAGATAAAACTTAAAAGTATCACATATCAGGAATATAACAGAACCTTAACTTATGTACAAAAAGGTTAAAATCAATCTATTTAATATCAATTAGTTTTAAGTTGGAAATCCGTAATAGATTCGAATCTAATAAACTTTAAAATGTTTGGTGAAAGGATATAAGTTTTCCCTTGAGGATAGATGAGGATAGCTAATATTGTTTGGTGAACGGATATAGTTTCCCTTGAGGATGAGGACATATGCTCCCTCTTCCGAGTTCAGCTGAAGTTCTCCCTTGTTTTTTTCTCGAGTGTGGATTATAGTCTTATACATAGATGTATATAAAAATACATGTAGAGGAGGTTTTAGGCAAAGCGTTATAAAATATTTGCGTTGACCCTTTAATTTTAAAAATTTACACGGATTTAGTGATTTTCAATTATAAATTTTAAATCAAAATTTTTCTATTAAAATACTCTATCTGTTTCTAAAAAATATATATTCTATATTTTCACACATTTTAATAAAATACATTAAATTTATATAATTTTTTGTGTTTATTTTTTTAATCACTTTAGATCAATAAAAAATTAATTAGTATAATTAAGTTTTTTAAAATTTGCAATTAGTTAATAAAACATAAATTAAAAAAAGTAAACAAATGGATCTTTTTGAAAGAATTTTTTTTCTGTGACTTTAAGGAATAGAGGGAGTATGTTTTTGGTAAAATTTATTTTAAAATGTTTTGTAACCCTTTAAATTTCATAACCGATATTAAGTATGTGAAAATTTTAATTGTATCGCATTGTTTATATATTTGGATGTTTATTAATTTGAAGTTTAAAAAAAAAAAATCTAATCATTTTGTTTTTCTTGTTTTCTCGTGTGCCGATTCTTCAGTTGCTTACGCGCGCGGTAAGTTGGCCTGTAACGGCGGGAGAAATCCGAGGTTGGCACTTGGCATTTTCTTTTCTTTTTGTCAGCATCCAAAGTTGCATTTATCTTATATATATAAGTAAGGGTGACGAAAGTTTATTAAAATACAGAGTAAAATCTTGAGAATGTGGGCAAGACTTAAACGGTGTCGCCTGGGCTTTGGAGCTGAAAAAATTGAGAGCGTATGTGAGATGGGATACAAACAACACTCTGTACTTGTTGTCAAGCCACACAATTGTTCCTTCTGCCACTAAAATTGGCTAACTATATATACACTAAAGGATCCAAATCAGTAGACAAATTTAGAGAAGAAAAACTAATCAACCAAAATAAAAGGCTTAATGAGAATTACTTAACCGCTTGATTAGGAAAATTAAAGATGAAACCATCGAAGTAAATGTGTGCCGCAGATGTTCCTGATATCCTGGCTTTCACCACAGACTTGTCACCACTCAAAAGCAATGAATAAATACACAAATATAACACAATGAGATGATATAAATATGACGCGGGCAATGTTAAAAGGAGAAGAGGTAACAGGACAATACAGGTAAAGGTGCAAGGAACTTCATAGTCAATTGGGAATTGCCAAGACTTCACCAGCGCGGGCTGCTTCATCACAGTTGATACCATTACTCTCCTGAAACTCGTGTAGGCCTTTAGTCCAAAAGATGGACAAGAAAAAAACAGTTGGTAAGAATGGGATAGTTATAGAACGATTATCAGCTTCACTTGAGTTAGAACTACATCGTGTTAAGAAAGACGAACTAAAACAATTTTAGTTTGGTTAACACACCTTTCTAGTGCCCATTTACCATGGCTCCCAACTATAAGCAAACTAACACCAAGCTTCTCAACAGCCGTATATAGCTTTCTAGGATCCATATAGAAACCCACGAAGCTCTTCTTGATAATTCAGTTACATGGGCCTGGCCCAACATCGGTTTTCCAATTTATTATATATAATTTTCTTCTAATTTTTTCTTGAAAGAAGACAAAAATCGGAAAAACACCATCATCGTTGTTCTGTGTTGGCTCGTTAGGGTTTTCGATTCTCACTTGTTTTTCTTTTCTCCTGTCTTGTGACGTTCTTTGTTTAAATATTTCGGCAGAGAAGCATGGTTTCTAGGTTAAGTAATGAGAAGCCAATCGTGTACGAGACTAAAGAGCATCATGTTCGTCCTGATTCGAGCAATACAGATGAGCTTTCACTAGAACCAATCGACCATCTCAAGATTTTTGATATCCTTTTTTGCTTGGACTTATGCTGTGTCATCAAGTTTTTATTAGTTGATAACTGTGGATCATTGTAGTTCTCCTTGACTTTCAACTACATCATATAAGAAATATCAAAGATCCAGAGCGTCCTTCTTCGTTGGAACACCTTAAAGTACTTACAAAAGACTCAGTCGAAGTGGATGATGACAAGAGTTATGTTAGGTACGTTGAGAATGAAGATTTTGTGATTTTTTTGTATGAATATTAAGTTTTAAGTTTGTGCTGAGCTCTTCCGTTTTCGTTTTGATAGGGTTACATTCACTCCAACTATGAAACTTTGTGGCATGACTACCTTAATCGGTCTTTGTGTCCGCGTGAAACTTATGCGAAACCTTCCTGGGCGATACAAAGTACAACCTCCTTCTCTCATGTTTTTGTTTTTTTTAGAACATAATTGTATTCATCAAGTGTTGCACTAAATAAAATCTCACTAACACATGTACTTGTGATATGCTAGGCAGAGTATTTTTCTTTTCTTCTTTTTCTCATAGTTAAAACTATTGTTGTGATGATTGCTAAGTGAGTGTGTAGCTTGAACCTCTACTAAATGTTCCTATTAGTACCTTATAACCACAGAATGCAAAGTTTCTGTTATGCTTGATGCTTCTATCCTTTGAAATGACTTTTTCTTTTTGCAGGTTGATATAAGAGTAGCACCAGGTACTCATGTAACAGAGGCTGCAGGTATGTCATTTTTCGATATCCTTGCTTATGCGTGTTTGGTTTTTGATCGACCTTGTCCGGTCCCCAGTAAAATAGTAGAGTGACAGAGCAAATGAATCATTAAAGTCCGCTCTATAGCCAAAGGATTTGAACTGCTTGTACAAGCGCGCTTGTTTATAGAATTTTCTCTTTTTCTTGCTCTGAAAATGCAGTCAATAAACAACTAAACGACAAAGAACGTGTGTCCGCTGCATTAGAGAATCCATACATCGTGGAGATCGTCGATGAATGTCTTTCCCATCATTTAAATGTTGCTTGATGCCCTCAAGGTTCACTATCGTGATATGTCTCTGCTTCTACCGCAAAGATTTTCATCAACTAGGACTTATCTTGTGTTCAGTTTATTGTTTCGATCTAGACTTAGAACTTATCCATGGAATGATAATTGATATGACCCTATTATTAGGCATTTGCTTTCTTGGAAAGGAAACAACGAGAAGAAGATTAATATTTTTGGAAAGGATTATTTCAATTACGCTACGTCTCCCTGTTCTCTTATTGTTCCATTGGTTTCTATCTTCAGTGACAGTCCTTTTCACTACTGAATAACACTTCTATTTCTCTTGAATGATAGTACTTTCCATCTTAAAACTAACAGTCTGTAATATATATATATATATAGCTATTTGATATCCGAAATCTTTATATAATGCCTGGGCTCGAATCATGCTTGTAACATGAATTTTGTATAGTAACTTGGGTCTCAAGAACACAATCTGTTGGAAGCGATATAAATGTTTTACGGGTGGGTCTGATGAATAATGTTTTCGTTTGATAAGACCCTCGTCCTTTAAAATCTTTATAGACTTGTGAGTCGGCAAGTGTCAGGTATCCTTTACTTTCTCTTCCAAGTGGCAATCTATGCATAAGCTGGTCTAATGCAATACTAATCCTTTAATTCACTTTTGTTGATGTATTATAATTCGTATTCAAATCAAAAATATAGCATGTGTAAGTTGTAGACAACATAGAAAGAGTTAAACATCAATTAGGTTACTCCAATCCTATTGATAATATCTTGATGAATTTTATGGTTTATATCTATTCAATAAACAAAAATATATCTAACTAAAATTAACTGTCATTGTTGATCACATAATAGTAAAATGCTAGTTTTAGGGAGTACACATGTCAAATCGACTTTACTTTCTTTATTCCTGGTCTTTAGGCTTTAATTTACATTTTTTCTGGTGAGTTATCATCTCCAAAAGATTGGTTTTAAACAGTAAGTGAGAGGTCTTATTATGAAATACCATATGTTTAAATACATGCACTTGGACATTTTTGATTTCTCGGTTTAAAGCGAGACGGACCCCTTCCACATTTACAAAAATTGTTATTGACATAATGTTACTGACGAATGAAAACTTGGAATACTCTTGGAATATTCAAAGTTTGGAGGATATATGCTATGCGAATTGCGAAGTCAGGATAATTAGCTGGCTTCTTGAAAATTAAAACAGTTGTCTTCTAAAATTTACGTCAAAGATGTTCTAAAATTTGTGCAAGCTCAATATATATATATATCCAAAAAATAAAGCAGCACAACTCGTAGACATTTTGTTTTTTTTTTAATTAAATTTTAATCTAGATATATGATTCAATTGTTTTTTTTTTCATTTTTCTTTGTTATTTTGTTTTTTTAATTCATATTCGAGTATTTTGAATAAAATATTCAAATTATCCAAAAAAACAAAAATAAAATAAAAAAACTTTACAATTTTAGGTCAGTCACCATCTCTATAATTATCCAAACAAACTAAAATAACTCAAATTAAACTAAACTGAATTTTATTCACTTCCAATATAGGTCAGTTACTAGGTCCGAGATCCGCTCTGGATCTGTTCCAAAAATAGGATATCGGATTTGTCTGGATCCTAATCCGAATAGTAAAATCTTAAATCCGTCAAAATGAGATTTGGATCTGGATATCTTAATTTTTAAGTTTGAATATCCGGATCTAAATTCATATTTAAAAATATATTAATTTTTTTTAATTTCATTGATATTTATATTTGGTACATTAATATTTATACATAAATTAGTCTTATAATATTATATTTTAATTTTTATAATATTATACACACTTATATATATTTATAAATTTTGTATAAATAATTAATTTAAGTCTTATTTTAAAATTTTAATAATTTAAAAATTATTATTTTAAATTATGTTTACGAATCCGGATCCGAATACATGCGGGTTCGAATCTGGATATAAAGTCCACGGATCCGGATACCGTAAATTTTTTTGGATATACGGATCTGTTCCACGCCTATCAGTTAGCATATATATATTACCAAACAAGCTAAAAATACCCAAATTAAGCTAAACTGAATTTTATTCAATTTCAATTTAAATCCCAAAATCCACATGTAAGCTACTCAAAACTCAAAAAGACACTAATCTGAACCAAACTGATTATTCATATGTCCACCCACACCTATGCATGTTGAAGATATGGTTATCTCACAATAACAATCTCGAATATATTGTAAACGGATAAAACTCGTACTGGTCTTTGATGGGTGAAACTGCATTCCGGTATGTTTGCTCCCATTTTATAAATGATGAGTTAAGTGTGAACTTTGATTTCTTACTATTTTAAATCTTTTTCAGCCTTTTTGGCAACTATTTTTGTTTGTTTTTTACAAAATGCCAAATCACCATATTTTGTGACAGTATTTCTTTTGGTCGCATCGGGCATCTATACGACTTAAAATGCTATCAAAACATCAGTAAATATGGCGAGGTGGCCTCAAAACAAGGCTAAATCTCATTATTCAGGAAAAGCATTAATGTGATATTGAAAGCCGGTTTTATATAATAAGGCAAAGTTTCGTCGGCTTTAGTTTCGGGTTTATATCTTCATCCCGCTGATCTTGTAAATTTTAATGTTGCAATATAAGTGTTCTAAAGTGAAAAATATATGATGTCAAAAAAGTGAAAAAAATATAATAAGGCAAAGTTAAATCAATTATTTTGGCATGCTGTGAGGAAATTGTTTTACCAATAAAGTTAATTTATTTAAGAATATAGACTGTACTTCTTCTTCCAAAACTATATTCCATATTCTTTCCACGTGAACATCTAATCCATATAGTTATGTCACCATATTCCATTCCATTTCATCATCACACAAAAAGAGTTAACGAAACTGTATCTCGATATATTCTGTACTTCTTATCAATCACAAACCTGGATACAGCCATCCAGGTTACCCCGGCCAGTTTATTTCAGGATTAGATTAATCCCAAATATAGATAAATTTCCTTAAAAATGCTATTAGAATGTTATATTTAGATGATTGAATAATAATAAAAGAAAATTGTTTGAATATATGGTATCTCGAGAACCATTATCACAAAACGTTAATGAAATATGTGACTATTGCCGTTATTCTAAAAATAGATGCCTGGTTCATTGTATAGTTTCGACTAATCCGTACATCAATATATTTAATATAACAATATCCTTTGAGTTAAACTGAGAGAGCTAACTGAAGAATGCTTTTAAATTTTAATCTAAGTTGAAAACGTGTGTTAATTCCTCACTGTGAAAAACAAGCTGATAGTTAAAGTAACAACATTTTTCCAATACAGTCTATAAATTCCCAAGAACCTGTGGATTTAATTTCACTTCTCAAAGAACTAAAAGCTTCTCTAGCTTTAACCTTTCTCTCTATATACAGGCATGCATGCATAGAGCTTAGGAGAGAGTACGAAACAAATTAATTAGAAAATTTGAAGGATGGAAGATTCGATGAAGACTAAGAGCTTCGAAGAAAGTGAAGAGGTAGGGCTGAGAAGAGGGCCTTGGACTTTAGAGGAAGACACTCTTCTCACAAATTACATCCTCCATAACGGTGAAGGTCGATGGAACCTCGTCGCCAAAAGTGCTGGTAATTAATTAAAAAACATGATCTTAACTCATTAGATTATCTCACTTTACTATAATCACTATCTTTATTTTCTATCTTAAAACAAAATAAATGAAACAGGGCTAAAGAGAAACGGAAAAAGTTGTAGATTGAGATGGTTGAATTACTTGAAACCCGATATCAGACGAGGGAATCTAACTCCCCAAGAACAGTTTTTGATCCTTGAGCTGCACTCTAAATGGGGTAATAGGTGAGTCACTCTCGATCTCATAATCATCCTCATATTATTTATTTTATACACCTAAAAGTTTGGCCATATTCGATTAATATTGTGTGTGTTTTAGGTGGTCCAAGATTGCACAGTACTTACCAGGAAGAACGGACAACGAGATCAAGAACTATTGGAGAACGAGAGTTCAGAAGCAAGCTCGACAGCTCAACATCGAATCCAATAGCGACAAGTTCTTTGACGCTGTTCGTAGTTTCTGGGTCCCTAGATTGATCGAGAAGATGGAGCAAAACTCATTCACTAATTGCTGTCCCCAAAACAACAACAATAAGTCTCTTCTTCCTCCTCAATCCTACGACTCCACGAGTACACAAACATATACAGATATCTCGAGTCAGAACCCGGGATTGAGCAACATAGATGGTTCTAGTTCGAGTTCCACTTTCATGCCTGATCTCACGACAGTTCCATACTTTATAGATCCCAACACCATCATTGATGGTTCGATGTGTAACCAGGAAGGCAATTATCAAGAACTCGGCGGATATATTCCTGAGATGGAGGAATATTATTACATGGGAAATTCAGACATAGGAACGGAATGTCACGTGGCAGAAGCGTACGAGGATGTCACACAAGATCCCATGTGGAACATGGATGACATTTGGCAGTTTAGGGAGTAATTAAGTCAGTCAAGAGATGAGAGTATGCTTAATTAGGGCGGAGGGAGCCCACCACCATGGTTATATTTTACTATAAACTGCTATGCTTATTATTCAGTCTATGATCCAACGTTGTTAGCTAAATGTATAGTGATAGTTTGCATAAGTCTTTGAATTCATGATATTTGTATTTCCTATGGATCTTTATATAATTTTTATAATGTGAAATTTAAGAAAAGT
The DNA here is from genome assembly GCF_000309985.2 of Brassica rapa. Classification (NCBI taxonomy): domain Eukaryota; kingdom Viridiplantae; phylum Streptophyta; class Magnoliopsida; order Brassicales; family Brassicaceae; genus Brassica; species Brassica rapa. The sequence goes on along the minus strand of NC_024801.2, from coordinate 22,508,008 downwards.
ACACAAATTATATATTTTATGTATATTTAGATTAAACATTAACTAAAATAATTCACTGATACAAAATTTGCTTAATTTTCTTTTAACGAAAACTGAGTAAATTCATTTTTTGCATAAAACATTTAAAAAAAAAATCATCTTATAAAAATGAAAGAATATATAATTTGATTTTTTTTATTTCGTAAAGGCATATTTTTATTGTCTCATATAGATATATAAGCATATTTCCTTAGTATGGTTAGTAGATCTGCTCAAGTTGATGTACACATGAGGTTCTCCATTTCCTACAAACTTCTAGAGCTGAGAAACGATGCTCTATGGCGGTTAAAACCGATATGAGCAAGGCTTATGATAGACTCGAATGGGAGTTCATCCGACTTGTCCTCGAGAGGCTGGGATTCCACTCTCGATGGATCAACTGGATCATGGAATGTGTTTCTACTGTTACCTACTCTTTTCTCATCAACGGTTCGCCTAGAGGAAGAGTGAAACCGAGCCGAGGCATCCGTCAAGGAGACCCTCTCTCACCCTACATATTCATCTTGTGTAGTGAAGTGCTCTCGGGTTTGTGTAACAGAGCACATGAAACAGGCCTTCTAGCCGGCATTCAAGTGGCAAGAGGATCCCCACATGTCAACCATCTGCTATTTGCGGACGACACTATGTTTTTTACTAGAGCAAACAAAGCTAGTGCAGCCGCACTCAAGGAAATTCTCCGACAGTATGAAGTGGCTTCGGGTCAGTGCATTAACCCATCCAAGTCGACGGTCACTTTCTCCCGCAAGGCTCCGGGCACGCTCAAAGCTTGCATCAAGGATTGCCTGAACATCTCCAAAGAAGGCGGCATTGGCAAATATCTAGGATTGCCGGAGCATTTCGGGCGACGGAAAAGAGATATGTTTACGTCTATTGTGGACCGGATAAAGATTAAGGCGAGTGGCTGGTCTAACAAATTCCTCTCCACAGCTGGGAAAATGATAATGCTCAAGAGCGTACTCTCGCCCATCCCTTCCCACGCGATGTCCTGTTTCAAGCTACCACGTTCCCTATGTAAACGGATTCAGTCCGCAGTTACTCGTTTTTGGTGGGACGACAGAAGCGGAAACCGCAAAATTGCATGGGTCTCATGGGACAAAATGACAAATACAAAAGGGGATGGAGGTTTGGGTTTCAGAGATTTTGAAAGCTTCAATGATGCCTTCCTCGCAAAGCTTAGTTGGCGGCTTATTCATAATCCCTCAGGGCTGCTTAGCCGGGTGTTAATGGGCAAATATGGTGGGGATGGAACCTTTCTTGAGGCAGGACATAGGTCGGTGGAATCCCACGGCTGGAAAGGCATTCTCATTGGTCGAGACCTAATTCTACAAAACGCTGGATGGGCTGTGGGAGATGGGGAATCGATTAGCGTTTGGGCAGACCCGTGGCTTAGCCTCTCAGCGCCGAGGCGACCCATGGGACCAACACCTGAACGTTTTGCTAATCTAAAGGTTAAGGATCTGATGCTACCAAATGGCTCCGACTGGAACAGAGACCTGATTCAACAGATAATGCCCCAAGAAGAAGCTACAATACTTAGTATAAAGGCAAGCAGATCAGGAACTCCGGATAAACTCATCTGGTTAGGAACGACCTCGGGCGAATACACGATGAAATCTGGGTATTTGAAGGCACTGGAGTCCAGTCCGACCTCACCTCCACCCAACAGAGCTATAGACTGGAATAAGGGAGTTTGGCAACTTGAAGTTGCCCCAAAAATCAAACTATTCTTATGGAAGATTTTCCAGGGAGCTTTGGCGATTGGTGATAGGCTTGTTACACGCAACATCAGCACAGGAACAGGTTGCAAGACCTGCAATAATGTGGAATCTATCAATCATCTTTTTCTTCATTGCGATATCGCATACAAGGTGTGGAAGCTAGCCCCTTTCTCTTCTTGTATTGACTCTAGACGATTGCTAGATTTGAATACTGCCTGGCAAGGACTCTCCAAGCTTGTGTGCCTCCCACCAACCGGAATCTCAACAGGGCCTCTAGCTCCATGGATTTTATGGTCTTTATGGCTCGCAAGAAACAACAGACTGTTCAATAACAAGATCTCTACCCCGGAAGAAATTGTTTCTCGAGCCACTGCAGCTGCTCAGGAATGGCTAAAAGAGCAACGCACCGAACCCCCCAACACAAAGGACACACGGGTATTAGGACCCCCGAGGGAGACGGACTCTAGCAGACTACAAACGGACGCAGCCTGGCGAGCTGATCTCCAATGTGCAGGCTTAGGTTGGACGATCATAGAGAAAGATCAGAGCACTACTCACCTGTCTTACTGCTATTTTGTAAGCTCACCTTTAGTAGCAGAAGCTCTCGCTGTACGGGATGCTTTGGCTCATTGCAGAGCGCTGGGAATCCTGCGGCTCCGATGTCAGACTGACTCTCAACAACTGGTTAAAGCCCTAGCAACAAAGGATCCGAATCCTGAGATTTATGGAATAGTCTCAGATACCCTGATTTTAGCTTCGTCTTTTGACTCTATCTCTTTTGAATGGTTGCCTAGAGCACAAAACAATGTGGCTGATGCTTTAGCAAAACAGGCTTTGTATAATGCCTGCCCTGTAACCCCTCAAATTGACTCTGAGGTTTAATTTATTTTATGAATGAAAGTTTGTGTTTCAAAAAAAAAAATATGAACTAAACTACTAATCATGGTAAGTTACTAAGCTTGGGAAAACAGTAAAGGGTAGTCTCTTTTCTTGAATTGTTGTGGCTTATGTGGATTTAAGTTAAAGAATATATTAATCTCGCCTAAACAGGTGGAAGAAACCAAAAGCTAGAAGAGAACTCTATCGAATAAATTATCATAATGAGACTATCATTTCAAGGACATGATAATCTGTCTCTTCACCAAAATTGATGTCTTCTTTTGAAAGATATATGAGTGCAAAGTTGACGATATTACAGGAGACTTTGATTGACATATATAGTTTATGTGGAATCATAGAAAAGTTAATCGAAGTAATGATTCTTACATTTGACAAGAGTTTACACACTTCTAAACAGATACTTGTTGCTATCCAATAGTACGAAGGATTTGATTGCACTCTTTAATTTGTAGGAATGATCAAAATTAAAAGAATAATGTCTATACTTTTGTAATGCCTTGTGCTTTTGGGCACCAGCAATAACCAGTGTGGGATCAATATAGGACATAAAGACAAAAGACCCATTAATTATTTTATTATATTATCCCAAAAGAGCTTCAACCAAAACGATAGAGAAAGGTGGCTTTCGAGAAGTCCAGTTAAAGAGATCGAATTATTAGAAGTCACTTATAAAGCCTGTCATACGTACATGGAAACTCCACAATGATTTGAACCCAAAGGTACCACTGAAATTTGGATCAAACAGTGATGCACTTTTGAGTGGTCAAGAACAAAACATCAAACATTGTATGCAAATTTTTACTATTTCATGTGTTTTTGGAATAATACACGATTTTCTTGCATATAAATTGAGCATTTAAAAAACTGTTTTATAATTATTATTATAGAATCAAGAAATGTAGATACAATTAAACAATTGCAATATTATGTCGGCTCGAATGGTTAATATCAAAACTAGTGGACTAGCCTTAATTATAAAATTCGGCAAAGGTTAAACTTTAGAGCATACATGAGTAATTAAGGTGGTGCCTATTTAGACAGAAACAATGCTGGATCAATCAAATGTTCATTAAAGAGATGTTAGTTGAAAGCTATATATAAAAAAGAATCAGGCAATCAATTGCAAACTATGAAGTGTAGAAAGTTGTAAACCCGTGTTTCAAAAAAAAAAAAAAAGTTGCAAACCCAAAATTGTTATAGTTCAATGTGTTGTATTCTAAAAAATATTTCAGAGAGAAAGTCCAGAATTTAATTTCATGCACCGAACAGAATAGGATTAATCTAACATGTTCAAGTCTTTGGTTTGAAGTAAGACATAATTAACCTGTTCATATTGGTATGGTTAATAACTTGGTGAAGACTAGAGAAGTCAGAGTCAAGAAAAATGTTTGAAGAAGAGACACCAAGGTAAGGACACCAGCTGGTTGAAGAACAGACACCAACGTAAAGACACCAGCTGGTTGGTTCATGAAACAAGACATATTTACAACAAAAGGTTATGATCATCTCGTAAATCAAACAGTGTTATTTTGGCACCATAATTTCCAACAACACGTTATATACACATTTTCTTGTTCCGTGTTTCCAAGTTCATTTTGTTCACATTCTTCAAACAAAACCAAATCCTCATTTGCATAACTGGTTTGATTCAAAATTCAATTTAGTCAAACCTGAGATGAATAGAAGCAACCTCATATCTGATATGTCGACAGTGTATATTGGCACGTGCGTTAGTGAAGATTTACAAATTCAATTATAAAACTAACTCGTGACATTTTTTTTTGATATAATTATGTTAAGGCATTGTATATTTTGTATATTATCATGTATATAGAAAAACTAAATAACACTGATTCAATTATCTTTTTTTTCAGCAATTGATTTGATTATCTTTATCATCAATTCACACAGAGTTTTGGTTATTGTTCATAAAGTACTTCAAAATTAAATCTTTTTGAACTGGGATGGTAAAAAGAAGGATAATCTATTTGAAACTGTTTTATAGTACCGTGTGAATGACATCAAAATACAGAGAAAAAAGTATGTAGTAGTTGTAAAGTTTTCATGCTTCTCAAATAATAATAACTCATCACTATTATTTTATAGGGTGAAGCTCATAGGCCGAGTAAAGATGGATGGAAATCTATCAACTGTAGATAGTCGAGATGTTACGATTAGTATCATTCATTGATTAACTGTTTCAGTTCTAATTTGAAAGGCGGATAGAAATTGGTCTTGTTAGTGAGTAAAGGTGATCTGTAACATCTTATATCTGGTATATGATAGTGCATATGAAAATGCTTAATATTAATTTGGTTAGATGTGTTACAAAATTGCATCTATCTTTTCAGTCAATTATTTATGAAGACTTGAGAGTTAAGTATTTTTGAATTGGAATAGTGGAAAAAATGAAAAATATAGAAGACAATCATGTAATAATTGTAGGTTCTTTCAAAACTCCAAAAATTAACATACCATCCATCAGACGATTGACCTACAGACTCAGTAAGCGGACGTAAGACCCCCCCTTCGTCAGATGGTGGAGGCGTTACAATTATACTTCCCATCGTTGTTTTTTTTTTTGCTAAAATTTATACTTCCCATCTTGACAATACTAAAATATAAAGGACAAATATAAAAGGATAAGTGATACTGATGCCATATCCACTAACACACATGTAGATAGAGCATCATCGGAAGTATAGTTAGTGAAGAGTACGATAATAATGTGAGCAGTGCTATTATCCATTTATCCTTAAATCCCAAGGGAAAAAGGGTACCTTATTCCTTCCTAAATCTGTAATATTTGCATGTGCTCTTTGTATTCTCTATAGCATTCATACACAATAAATTCCACATTCGTCGAACCAATTATTAAACTTTTGAGCAATGTAAAGGAAGCAAAGCATAATCGAAAAAGCTAGAAGGCACAATATACAACAATCTCTTCAGTTTGTAAGTCAATAAAAAACACATGCGTGAAAAGACTAAACTCTCATTAGTCTCTCTTCCACAGAGCTTTCGGCCCACTTTGTAGGACAGTAAGAATCAACATCACACTATTGCAGATAGAGAAGGTAGATCCAATGGTTCTGGTTCGAATATGTTGATGAGGGTACATTTTGACCAAAGACTTTTTAATATACTTCAATTCAAGATGATGAAACCAAAACAGAGGCAAACAAAAAAGTTGTTGCGGTACGTGCGTATCGAGACAAGCTATTTGTGTCCCTTTCATGTAGCTTAGAACCCATTTGACAGATATTTTTCACTTTAATCACTTCTGAGCTTTACCTTGCCTGTCTCTCAGTCTGACTATCTGTGTTAAGTAGTTAAGCAATAAAACCATCAATAATTCGTTACACAATTTTCATGCTATATTACCAAAATAATTTTGAGAGGGTAAATGTTTATATAGTTGTTGCTAAAAAACTATGGTGTCATCTTCTTTTTAGGATCATATTCTGTGTGGATCTCAACAACAGTTACATTGTCATCAGCAAGAACAGACTCAGTGCATTTTATAGGGAAAGCATATATGCAAACTCAATGAAGCTGTGCATTTGCCTCTGTGTGCACTGCATATTGAGCAACTAGTGTGGTTCCTGTTTTTTTAAGGGTAAGCTACTAGGTGAAATCCTAAACATCTCACTTAATTTAAGAGGCAATGAGTAAAACAACTGGGCTTATTTGATTGATACATACCAAGCCTAGCCCAATAAGATGACAGACCGGATCATTTAAAGTCTCCTCTCATCGTGCCCACAACACGTTAGAAACAGAATCCATCCTCTGGTTCTTGTCACTTGTCAGGTCTGCGTGATCAATGCCTAAATGTTACAAGTTTAGTTTGTTAAATATGAATATTAAAATCCCAATAATTATAATTATAACACTTAGTGGGGAAACTTAATGCGTAGTGTGTCTAGATGATAATGCCATAACAGAGGAACGAGTCAAAGATCGAGACCATGGCAGACCAGAAAAAAAATAACTAGAAAAGATTGTTATATAGAGTAGAGGATGATCCCTATATAAAACAACCGCCTCGCTCCTTTGCAAGACCAAAATCTTTGTTTTTTTTCTTGAACAATGAAATCTTATGTTGTTTAATTTAAAATTAAATATCGGTAATAACATAAGTTGATAATTTATATATGTTCTCTACATTTATTATTAGTATTGTTTTAAAGGATTAGAAGGTGTTATTCAATCATTTATTTCAATAGAGTTTAAATCTAAACACTGTAATTTGAATGATTATTTTAAATTCTATTTAAAATCTGGTGTTATTTAAGGAATGATTTAAATTAAAATTTTAAAATCTAATATTATTAAACTTTATAGATTTTATAATTCTTTGTATTTTAAATTGATTTCAAATAATCTATTGTGCAGTCTCATGAATAATGATTAAAATTAAAATCCAGGGCATACAACACAGATTTTGAAATTCACCAATTTAAAATCTTTTAAAATTTTAAAATTTGATGGATTACAAAGCATTGATTGAATAACACCCTCATAGTCAAAAGTAATGTTTTAAAGGGAAAATTTGTTTATATTATACTCATTCAACTTTTAATAAATAATTAATTTTAAAATGTTTTGTCTTGTACATATTGTTTTATTATTGGTTGAATTGTGCTTAATAAATTCATATGTTAAACTTATTTGATGTTATCTTAAGATTATTCTCAAACATTAATACTATTAATTATTTTAACAAAACTTTATAAATTTATAAAATATTATAATTATTTTTTTTGAAAAAAAAATATTATAATTATTGTCAATTAATATATAAATTTTTGAAATGTAGTGAGTTTAGAGTCTGTCTCTGCATATATATTTAGTTTTGGAGTTGTTTTTTTTTTTTTTTGAAGATTTTGGTTCTTTCAAGTTCTGAGGTTTCAGATCTCTTCTGCGAGAAAAAGACGTTCTATTTCACAAACATATGTGTTTTGTCATTGGGTGGATGGTTTTTACTCCAGCGAAAATACTTTCCACGTATAAAATTGGTGTCTCGTTTATTTATTTATTTTTGTGTAAAGCGTGCAATCATACACATGAACAGGAGCACACCGTGCATGGCTGATTACCAAAAACCAAAATCAATTTTTAAATTGCATGCATGCTTCTCTAGATCTAGCTAGCTAGTACGATGTTCTCAAATCTTTTTATTAGCGATCCGATCAAACCCCAAAACACATGCTCCATAGTCTAGCACGTGATGTATGTTCTCTTCACATAACTAGAGCAACTTCAAGTGATCCACAGATCTTCTGCCTTACATTTATCATCAGTAATGGTGTCGTAATCTGCAATATGTATTAAATTATACTTAGAAGCTGTTGATTTAGATCATTTAGTACTTCCACCTTTAAATAAAAAATTATGTCTTAAAGTCACATATACAAAATGTTTCAGATCACTGAGCGAATCGTAGCTGCAAATGTAATGTTTCAAAACCAGAAAACATGCATTGCTGATTAAACTCTCTTGAACTATGTGTAGTTATTTTTTTCGATATTATTACGGTCCTTTACAGATATCTCTGTAACGTGTGAAAAATGTAAAAATATCTTTCTCAAAAAAACAAAAAAAAAATCAGTCATATAGTAATATGGCAATGATCAAAGTATAATGTATTGAAATGATACCTTCGTCTATTAATAATAGTGGAACTACATAGATTCAAATATTAGTATACTATTGATCAGATGTTATTTCCAACAAAAAGGTAAAAGATAAACATAAGGAATCATTTGGTGAAACAGTATTACTTTTCTCGAAATTCTACTACCGAAGAGAAGTTTACAGTTGTTTACAAGAACAATTTTATAAAGGAAAAATGAATGCTCTTTTCTTGTTTATTGTATAGTTTTGTAACTCGAGGACCTCAAAGTGATCGACGTTCAGTGTATTCGTACGAATTACAGCATAAGTGCGGGACACATTCTTCTTTTTAAAATGTAAATATAATCAATCAAAAAGATATATTTTTCATCGTTCAAACAGTTATACAAAATTAACCAAAGTCGGTTAGATTCGACTCATCATTAACAGTTTGATTATATATATCATTTGTTTTATATGAATTATGCTGAACACATCAACAATAATGCATGTCCCATAAGCTATGATTTTTAAGCATCTTTTACGAACAAGGACAAACATAATATAAGTATCTTTATATATTGGTTTGTGCAAATAGATCAAAATCTCAACATGACTTTTTTTTTTAAATTTAATTTGCTCTTTAGTCTTTACCTCCTCTATCTTTTGTTTAACTGGTTTTCTTCTTTTTCTTGTTGTTTTATTGTGAAACCAATAGTGTAAACAACACCTGATTAATCCTTCCATCTCATATTGTCTCCTCGTTATCTTTCTCATTATAAGACAATCTACAAAAGAAAAGTTGAAGCTGCCATTTTTGACTTAATCTTCATTTATTTTTCTCTACACCTTGACTTCAAATCTTCTTCGTTCTGCATTCTTTAACGCTCTTTTCAGATCATCAGAGGGAGAGAAAGAGAGAGAGAGAGAGGCTATATGGCTATTGAAGTTTGCTGGTCAGAGGCTCCTGATTCTAGAATCAGCCCAAGAAACTCTTTCTCCTATGATCTCGACTCAACGGACGGTGAAGTCAGATTAGACTCGACGCTTCTTGACTCAGGTTCGGATTTAGATTTCTGCTTTGACTCGAGTTGTTCTGTTCAAGAAGTTTCTCCCGCTGATGAACTCTTCTCCGATGGCAAGATTCTTCCCGTCCAGATCAAGAAGGTAACCTTTCGGGTTCAAAGATCAGCTTCTCTCTCATCATCATCATCTTATTCCTCTTCCTCTTCTTCATCATCGTTCTGCAACCAGAGACCAGCAACAGAAAAGAAGATCATGAAACTCAAAGACCTTCTGTTGAATCCTGAATCTGATTTTGAAGACAAGGCGCCAAAGGGACTGTTCTTGCAGTTCAAGAGAAGCATAAGTCTCAACTACGACAAGAGCCGTAACAGCAAGGGACTAATCAGATCTCTTCAGTTCCTCTCACGAAGCAACTCCACAGGCTCTGCTCTAAACCCTAAACCTAACTTGCTCCCCAAGGAAAATCATCACCCTCACAAGACCCACATTCTTCCTAAACAAACGTCTCTTAGAAGATCATCTTCGCTCTCAGCGTCAGTCCCTTATAGAAAACCACTCGCTAGAAACAGTTTCGGTAATGGAAACGGTGGAGTTCGTGTTAGTCCAGTCTTAAATTTCCCTCCGCCGGCGTTCATCTCGAACGTAGCCGACGGATTGTTCAGCATTGGGTCACTCTGTAATGGTAGGACGAACAGGAAGACAAGATTATGAAAATCTTTGGTCTTTTGTGGCCGGACAGGAGTAACTGAAAATGTCTTTATTTTTATTTATTTTTTACTGTTTGTTGTATAATGATGGAATATCGACAGCTCATGTGAAGATTAGACATCATGTGAGTTTTGTCTGCACGAAGAATAATTGACGAACTAGACGTGTACCATGGGAATTGGAACGCCTCGTTTGATTGTACTCTCGGGTAGATTAAAATGTGTAAATAAATTGTAGATGATTGGTTGAATTGTAGACATAAACTTAGTTGTAAAAATTGTGTTATAGGTAAATGAGCTGTTGTAACTATAAATTTAAAAGGGAGGATTTACTAAAAATAACTCATAATTTGATTTTCTTGAATGCCAATATATACCTGATTGAAATGGAAAACTAATATAAACAATAGTGAAAATGACAACTAACTCTTGTGATTAACCAAAAACATGAATGTATGTTTACAATTATAACATTGAGAAATATTTACAAAACAATGAAGTCTAAAACCTTTGTGCAACAATGGTCGAAAGGTGAAAACAGAGGAAAGACAAAACAAGCTGGCTGTACGACTCAAGCGTTGATGCTTCAAAATAGTTTTGATCCCTTCTTATCGTTATGTCCAGCAAAAAAAAATGAAGTCTATTTGACGTTTTTACAAAGGAAAACTAACAGACGTCATATGAAATCAGAGGAAAAATATTCACAAAATGGTCAATTTCAAATTAACATATGTATTGATCAGGATACTTCATTAAAAGTCTGTTTGATGAAGCACAATTAATTTGAAATCTCCTTCGTGAAATATATCTGAAAATTTGAAAATCAAGTGAATAATTATTTAGAGATCCACTGAGAGTTCATGTATAGTTTTCCAAGCACTTCGAACGTCTAACTTAAGTTGAATGAAAGATACATACTCGTTAATAATTAAAAATCATCAAACATGAGGAAATTCAATAAAAATTAAGAGATTTTGAGATGGAATGATAGAGGAAATGCAAGATAACGAGTAGGAAACTTCATTTAAAATATCATTTGCAAAACTGATGTATAGTATTTTTGATACATTCTAACATGTTTTTATAAGGTGTTATCTAGTTTTCTACTTTTTGAATCATTTCTGGTCACAAAAACACTATGGATGGAGATTTGGTCGATGGATGAAAAGGTTCTCACCGATAGATTAAACTGATATGGACACAAGATGAAAAAATGAGTTTGCTATGCTGCCGGTTTGATGCTAATCCACAGTGAAATCAAAAGTTAACGCATGTTTTACTAACCAATGGTCTGTGCGGCGAAAAAACAGTGTTTTGTAAGTGGAATATACATTAAAAATGGAGCGACTGCTTCATTTGGATGGGAAGAAGTGAAAATATCTATTTATCTAATTTCGATCTATTATTTCTGAAAAACTCAGGCAGCTGCCTACAGATTCTATTATCATCGGTAAGAAATTTTAGAATTTTTATGTAAATTTTAATCTATAAAAATAATAAAATTAAATAAATGAAATAAAGTTTAACCAATTATCAACGTGTGTTTTTAGATTGAATCAGTGTACTCAGAAAAAAAATCAGAAAATATACATATAATAAACTTAGCAGTACTGTCCAAGATACTATTGCTGCTCTTTTTTTTTGAATTAAAAAGGGTTAAACCCGGGTCTATTAAAGACACAGACCTAACCTCCGGGTGGAGGTACAGCCCACGGATAGACCCTCTCCTGGGCATTCAAATGAACCGAAAGCAATAGCCCATATCCGTGTGGCCAGCGGGGTTCGAACTAGAGTTCGCCGTATACTATTGCTGCTCTTACCTCGGGTTTGTTTTCAAATTTTCAAATTGGTTGCTTTTCAAATAAATGTTGAAAGTATGAGAGGTTGGCTCAGTTTTTTCTTTTAGTTTCCAGCTTTCTAATACTTAGAACTGACTCCGATAAAATTTCACATAATCAAATTAATACCAGCTAGATATAACTATTATTTTCAATATTTAATGTAAACTAGGTGCTATAACTTTATTACTAATATATTTATTAGTTTAAATCAACTCAGCACAATAAATTATTATCCAGGTATTTAAAAAATTTAAATCAAACATCAAATTATTTATATATGAGAAAAACTTTCATTAGAAACATTCACATATTAAAAATATTTTAGAAAATATCTTTATGCAAATGTTTTTTCTTGATTAATATTTGATTATATTGTGTATTTTAAATTTTAATTTTTTTATAATAGAAAAATATTATTTCAAGATAATAACACAATATATAAAAATTATCTTTAAAAAAATATGATATTGTTAATATAAAATTCGCTTTTAATTATATAATAAAAATATATATAAGAATCAGATAACAACACAATATATAAAATTATCTTCACTTTTTAAAATATGATATTATTAATATATAATTATTTTTTAATTATATAATAAAAAAATATAAATTCATTAAGAGTAACAATGACATTAATTATATCTTATTTTAAAAATCTAAAATATTATTTCAAGATAACAACACAATATAAAAGAATTATCTTTATATTTTAGATAGATAGATATAGATCTAGAAATCTCAACTGCAAAATTTATCCGATAAGTATAAATATTATTTAATTAGTGCATTTAAATTATATATGAAATTCTCCGATAATGGAAACGCAATAACAAGATCGATTTTTAGCATATTATAAAAAGTAAAAAACACTACCATATTTGTTTTGTACGTTGGTTTGAAACAAGTAAGCTTTTACAAGTAAAGTCGATGATAACCGTTTGGTTAACTGGATTGAACCAGACCGGAAAACATAAAACCGCTAGGCAGTGAATCAGGCTCACGAAAACAATCAAACACGGAAAAAGAAAAGCACACACACGGAACTAAATAGGTCACTTTTCGTTAGCACACACTCCATGAATTAACGATGTAGCAGCTTCTTACAGAGAATGCACCCAAAAGAGAATCATGACGGCAAAAACACTCACAAAAAAGTCTTGATCAAGCGAAAATGTCATTGCGTTAGCAACTTAAACGATCATTGTTGGTAGGCAAGCGCGCTTGCAGTAATCAGACAATAGAGGGATGGTCTAAATAACACATGACACCAAAGGTCTAAATCTATGTATCTTGGATAGTCACAAAAGGCAAGATTTGGTGAAAATGTTAAATCCTCTATTTTAGGTTGTTCGTTTGCTGATTTACTGAAAAAAAAAAAAAAGAGAATATTCAAACTACATCAGAACCTACATACTTCTCCCAAAATCAAATTCTAACAAAAGAAAAGCTAAAAAAACAAAACTGAGAAAAGCATCTTAGGCTTCAACTTTCTGATATCAATCATATGATCACACTCCAACTTCAAGAAACTCCATAAGTCAGCAAAAAAAAAACCTCAACTAGAACCATCCATCATCATCGTCACCATCATCTCTACAGAATTAGTAAACAAATATGCATGATTAGTTACAATACGAAATAGGTCAAAAAAATAAAATCATGGGATTATGAAAGATGTTACCTTCCCCTTCTCGGCGGCATCCGAGACATGGTAGATATCTTCAGTAACTTCCTCACTAAAATAAAAACCTGGATGCAGCAACTGTAGCCATGTAAACAAAAAAAGCAAAGATTAAAAAATAAAAACCAAAATTCGAAAAAACTGTATCAAAGAAGAAGAGTTGGACATACATTGATCTTTTTCTGAAGCGCTTTGGGACGTTTCTTGGGTCGTCGCAGTGGTGCTTTACCCATCTTAATCATATCATCTTCCACCTCTTTCTTCGTCAGCGACAAGATGAACTTGCACCTTATCGACGTATTCACTTTCTCCTCCTCCACAAACCCAAACCCTAATCCTATAAACGAATCCTCACAGTCTCCTCTTCTCTTTCTTAAGTTCCACCTCTTCACCTCCGCCGTCTCTTCCGGCGGAGACACCTCCCTCTCCGTCTCCGTCTCCTTCTTCGGCTGTTCTGCTTCATCTTTCTCCTTCGTGTCCTCTTCCTCCTCTTTGTGTTGTCTAAATATAGATTCTCTCACCGTTCTGATGTCCGACATCATCTTCTCCCTAAACTCCTCGATCCCTTCCTCGCCGCCGGAGCCACCGTGAGGTTCGACCTTCACGCACCTCATAGTTTGCTGAGTTCCCCAATTCAAGTGCGGGAACCTGAAATTGTGGAGAGCCTTCTTCGTCGGTCTCTCATGCTTCCGGTCTCCCTCACCAGGTAACACCATTGATCGTCTTCTCTCTAGTCTCTCTCTATGTATATCTTCTCTCTTGCTTTCGATATTTGTTGTGGATGCTATGCTGCAAAGAGAGAACGGAGAAGGAAGTTTTCTTTTTATATGCGAGTGATAAAGCATATCAACCGTCCGATTGTTTGATACTGTCACAGCCGTTGATCTTAACCCACCGCCTAATCTCACGAGATCATAGCTCGGGTTTAGCATGGGCCTCACCGTTTACAGTTATAATTCTGGGCTTACTTGCATTACAGATTTTATTTATTTATTAGGGGGTTTTATTAAGGTTAATTATACATATTGCCTTCTAACTTAACTTTGTGCATAAGGTAATGAGCATGTTAGTTTTGTAATTGAAGCAAGTACTAATATCTTGTTTATCACTGTATAACCAACAAGTCGTAGCCTGGTAATCTGTTTTTTTTATTATGGAATATTGTTTTGGTCACCTTTTTTGTCATCCATAAAATAGATTCAATCAAAAACCAAATCAAGAACTATGTGTCCATGAGACCATTGACTCCGAACACCGCGTGCAAATATGTTTATCCTTGTATTTTGAGTTTATCTGTTTAAGGTTCATGTGTGATCACGAAAATGCTGAATATTTTCTTACATCTTCTACTCTCCTCTAGATATATTTCAAAAACATGTTATTCATCTGGTTCACAACACAATCTTTGCCAATGTTTGCTATGACTCTCAAATTTGAGAAACTACAAACATGATGTTCGACTTTTTAAACTATATTAGATGATCCATAAAATATTCAATGACAAAAGCCAAAAACATCAATGTTGAGGTTTATGGTTTGCACCAGGAAAGCCGAAGCTATGAAATGATAGATCCCAAAGACTTGAGACCATGATTAACCCGGAATTCTTAGAGTGGGGTTCTTAGCGGAAGTTAAGAAATTGTTTCTTAACTTTTAACTAAAAAAAGCTAAGAACCGGTTCTTAAAGTCCTTATTTAAAAACCAGTTCTTACTTTTTTTTAGTTAAAAGTTAAGAAACAGTTTTTTAACTTCCGCTAAGAACCACATCCTAAAAACCCCGGGTTAATCATATTCTAAGAAACCATTTACTTCAATTTTTTTTTCATTCCCCTTGAATAAAACACTCGATCATTTAAATAAACAAAAGATGGCAAGTAAATAATTGTCACAACTAAACAAATATGGAACATGGTAAACAAGTGGAGAACACACGATCTCATGATTCTTGTTATGATCTTATCATGAAAGCAGAGAGTTTAGTTAAACGTGAATAACTCAAAGACTTTGTAATCCTTTTGGAAGCAAATAGAGCACAAAAGCTTCACCTTTTTTTTTGTCAATGATTTGTTTATCTTTGTTAGGAATTAAAACAAAGATTTGTTCCCATGATACGAAATTTGATAAAAGCAGAACTATATTTTGTTCATATAGGAAGCTCATGGTTTCCAAATTGGTTTTCAATGTCACATAAGAAAGACAAGAAAATTGGGTTATACATTTACTCAGGAATGGTACCAAGCTTAGGACGCCAAGCTCGCTGGAGAAGCCGCTTGCTGATTCCCAACCAAACCGGTTGTGAACTAGCAGGTGCGTTCAACTTAGCTGCATTGGCTGCAAGAACTTCTTCTTTTGTTTTCCCCTTGGGTCTCTCCTTCACTTCTTCTTCCTCTACAGGAGACGAAGAAACGAATAAGTCTCTCAGTTTGCGTCCAGCTACGTCTTTATCAGCTGCTAATGAACGAGCCTGATGAATCAGCGGCTGCTCTCGACGGCTCGGCGGTATAAGACTGAGAAGCATCTTTAAGGTTGTCTTCTTAGGACGAAACTGTACCAAAGGACTTGTCCTAGGGCTTGGACTTCGTGTCGGGCTCTGTGGAACTTCACAATGCGTCGCTAGGAACTTGAATCTCTCCAACGTCGCCATGGAACTAGGGAATTCGAAAAAATAACTTGAGTTAATAATTATGTTGCCTCGTTATTATAGCTGTTTCCAAGTGAGAATCAAACCGTCCTTTTTATTCTTTTGAAGCAGTCTCTCTTCTCAAAAGTGCGTGCATTGAATGGATATTTTGTGGACCTTAAGGACGTAGTCTCCAATGAAATTCCAAATGTGTCATTATTGATGGTCTTTGCAGAAAATTTGAAAAAGAAAAAGTGTTTTATTTATTCTGTTATTTTATCTTTTTCATGTTGTTTGCACTTTTACTTTCTTCAATGTGCATAGAAGGAATCGTTTGCTCTCGTTTTTACCCCTTCTGATAGTAAAAGGAAAAGAAATCATGTGAGAGCTGATGTGAGCCACGTGTTTCTAGGCTTAGATTCATCTTCCTAGCTTTTAAAATGCTTGTCTTCGTACTGATTTTTAGAGTGTGACAATAGTACCTTCCGTGATGGTAACTAGTAGTTAATTCGTGTGCCATTGATTTGAAGAATAGTTCTCCATAAAAATCAAATAACTAACAAACAAACACACTTTAGAGCACTTCCATCCATAGTATTTAAGAGGAGATTTCAAAAAAAAATTAAAAAAACAAGATTTAAGACTTCTATATTGGGTAGGTCGCTCAAAAGCCTGAGAACCCTATGCAACAGTTTCCAAATAGATCCGTGAGTAAATAGTGGCTTGATTATAGACGCATTTTTTGGGGGGGTGTTTTGACTCTACTGAACTAGGACTGAATAATTCCGAGTTTTATTATACGACTAGAATAAGACATGCGTCTTGCGCAAGGTAAATTTATTTATTATATTTTTTTTTTATATTTGATCATTTTATTTATACATATACAATATTTTTTTTGTTATTATTATATAATTTCTTTCCGATGGATTGAATCAATTTTTATTAAAATTGTGGAACTAAACTATAATTAGTATATTTTGGATTGATCGGATTGGACATTAAACAAATTATGATACAAAAACCTTGTATTTTCCACCGAACACATTCTTGAAAAAAGTGAACATTATTGTTTATACAATTAAACTATTTTGACATTTATCTTCCATATGGTTTTGAAAGGTTTCATATCAACCATCTAATTGATACATATCATTTCAATCATTTTAGTCGTATGCTTAAGAAAAACTTATATTTTTGTAATTTAAAATCTTGTTTAAAAATTTAAAATATAACATATAAGAAAAAATCTAATATATAAGAAAAATATAATATATAAGGTTCCCTCAATTATTGTAATTTAAAGTCGTTTTAAAAAATTCAAAATATAACATACAAGAAAAACTTTATTTTTTATTATATGGTTAATGTGATTGTTTAATTTTTTAATAATATAAAATTAAACAAAAATGAATAATGGTACAAAAATTGTTATCAAATATTTATTATTCATAGTCATTATTTATCATATAAATGTTATTCATATTAGGTAATTTTGTAGTTTTTATTTAAAGGAAAAAATACTTGTCTCTTATATTATGGGTTAATATAATGTTTTTTAATAATTGGATTTGGACCAACATTTTTTCAATTGAATTTTAAGTTGCCACGTAAGCTAATTGACATTTTAATTAATTGACACCTAAGCAGAATCTCTTTTTAATTAGTACAAATTTAAGATTACAATTTTTTAAATGATCCTCAATTAGTATATAGGGAATTATGTTGATTAAATCTTTGATCGGTGAACGAGGGTATGTGGTATATATTGTTGGGTTTCTTTAACGACAAACGGAGAAAATGCAGATAGATAGTACCAAACTGGACTCTCAGTTCTACACAATAACTTCTCCCTGCTACAACTCGTACCAATCTTTCCAATAAATTTTTTATATTTCCTTCACGCAGGCCCATTACTTTGAGCCAGAGTCCACGGATAATTTTATTTCTGTTGTACATATTAATGAAGACTAGAGATTGACCCGCACGCCCGTGCGGGTGTTAATTTTTACGGTTTTATAAATTATTTGTTATTTTATCATTAGTGTTATATATTTAAGATGTGTCGTCGTATAACTAATTGTATTCAAAATATTTGGATTGAATCGGGTAATAAGATTATTTTTGGTACAAATATACACTCTTTTCAGATACATTGGTTAATTAAATATTTTTATATTTCTACACATCAAAATCAAAATCATTCAGACCCGAGAGGATCCAACTCAAGCATCATACATAAATTTATAATATCCAAGTGGCGCCTAATTTAAAAATCCAAAAAAATTAATCCCGAAAGAAACAACTTGTACCTCAATGAGTATCCGAATGTCCATACTTAACTGATTTTGCAAATAGATTAAAAAGGAAACTCTTTCTATATATTTGGCAAAAATAAGAAAAATAGAAAGAATTTTTTGTTTAATAAAATAGTTATATGAAGTGAAATATTAAGTAATAATAAATGTAATACTTTTTAATTATTTTTATTTAAATTATTATCTTGTTCATATAAACTATGCCTTTGAATTATGTGTTTTGCTATGTAATTTTTCACCAATTGGAACTAAGACAAAAGAAAGTTTTAGTAAAACATATTAAACCAAACTATTAACCATATGCAAAACTCGGTTATCTTACATTTTTATTTTTTTTTATAATTGCACAAAGTTAATATTGATTAACTAATAAATAAAAATCTACATTATTACTTTTACGGTAAATATAATTAATGATGTGATATATTGTTAAAGTAATATAATTAATGAAATTACTAAAATAAAACTATACTTATATTTTTATACATTAATATTTGTTTTTCATAATTAGTGTTTTATATTTTAGATATGTCGTAATATAACTAATTGTATTCAAAAGATCCGGATCGAATCAGATAATATGGTTATTTTTGGTACAAATATCCAAACCCGTTTCAAATACATTGGTTATTTAGATATTTTAGGGTCATATACATCAGAACCAAACTCATCCAGACTCAAAAGGATTCAACTCAAAACCTACACATAAATTTATAATATTCAAGGAGTGAGTAATTTTAAAACAAAATAAAACGATACCCGAAAGGAACGACTCGTACCTAAGTGGATATTTAGTGTTCATGCCTAACTGATTTTATAAACTAATATAAATGATATTTTTTATGTGTTTTGCTAAATTAAGTGAAACTGAAAGAGTTTTTTTATTTAGTAAGCAATTATATTGAGTGAAAAATTAAGTGACAATGAATGTAATTCATTTTTATTATTTTGATTTAAGTTATGATTTTATTCACTAAACATGTTTTTGAATTATGTTTTTGGCTACGTAATTTTTCACTGATTGAAAAAAAAATGTTATAGTAAAACAAATTAAAACAAACGCTTAACCTTATGCAAAACTCAGTTATTTTACTTTTTTTTATTTTATAATTGACACAAAACTAATATTGATTAACTACTAAATAAAATCTACACTATTATTATTATGGTAATATAATTAATGATGTGAAATATTGTTAAGACAATATAATTAATATGAGTGAAATATGGAAATACAATTAATGTAGTACTGCTATCTTCGTTTCCAAACAATTTTCAGTTATAGTACTATTCATGTTTCCAAACATTACTAAAGTGTACTTCAGTTTTAATAATATAGATACACACCGTTGTATACAAAACATTTCCACCATAAGTCGCATGTCGCAACTATACGCTTAAGCATACCGTAATTATTTGTTTGTCATGTGTTAAAGTTTGACTTTTAGTTATTTTCTTCTTTTGACAAAGTGGTTTGACTTTATTAAAGATGTGGAAATGTACAGAGAAGTACGTATGTGTATACATAAGAGAATGCCACAAACTGGGATTAAAAAAAAGGTTCAAAGAAGTTCGTACTTTGATCGTAGACCTTATTGTATATGGACAAAGATCGAATAATCTGATAGAAGGTGATAATTATATTTCCATTTTATGTAAAGCTGTCATTTACATGCATTTAGACAATATGGAGATAAAGTGAAGCTTCCTTTTCAATCAGAGGAAACGCAGATCGGATCAAGCGATATGAAACAAACTACATCGTGTCATAAAACCTTTTAATCAATAAACCTTATGTATGGTGTTATAGATCTCACTGGCAGAAAAAAAACTGTGGACATCAGGAGTTCCTAAAACACATAGCTATTGTAAACACCAGGCCATTCAAGCCAAAACGTTCTCTTGATTTTTTATATTAAGCTTTATGATTTACTTTCCTCAATCATAGATTACAAATAAACTTTATGTCTTGTGCTTGGCAAACACTGAATACCAGATTTAATAATCCCTCAGTTTCATATTAATTAAGTGTCATTTTAGATTTGTGCACACAGATTAATAAAATATTTATTTTTGCATATTTTCGATATAAAAACATCAGTACCCATACACATAATCATATTTCAACCAATGAAAAAATAAACAAGAAAATAAAGTTAATAAATTCTGCATCAAAATGCTAAAATGACACTTATTTTGCAACAGAAATTTTTCTCTACAACGACACTTAATAAGAAACAGAAGAAGTATAAATAAACTGATGTGCGCATATAATATAAGCCAATGATTAATATATATATATATATATATTGCGTATATAAATATAAGCCACTGGAATTAATATATACTCGATCTTTGTTTCTAAAAGATCAATGTTTTAGAATTTTTACATTTTTTAATAAAACATATTAAAACTTAGCTATAAATGCGTACTTTTTGTAATTTTATATTTCTTATATTTTTAAACCATAAGATTTTAAGAAATTCAATTAATTTTCTTAAACTTCACAATTTCTCATTATTGGTTGACTAAAATTACATTGAAAATATAAAATATGTATCTTTTTGAAACAAAAGTTTTCTCTAGAATATGAATCTTTTAGGAACATAGAGAGTACAATATATGGGAGTATGGACTATTTACTCTAATTTTAACTAGGGCAATACACAATCTAACAACTACTGTGCATGAGGGGAAGAATATATGAGTTACCTAGGTACATGTGTTCATTTCTTGGATTGGAATGAAATAAATAATTACATGATCTATAATATTCAAACTTCAACTACCATATACATCAGTTTGTGCTAGGCAAACACTGAATACCAAATTTAGATATAAGTAAAATGGCGTACGTATATCTTGTCAGAGGGTTTAGATTCATGCACGGCAAAGTAGGTGTGGAACATAAAGTCATGTGAGAGATGTATGAGAATCTCTCAGCCATTATGTATCTTATGAAGAAGATTTAATTGAAGTTAAAATACTATTATAATAACTATCACCAAAATGGGGTTTAAAGTCCAAACAAATCATTACAGAGATCACTGGTCGAATAAGATCTATCTAAGATTGTCTTTTAAGATTTGGAGGATTTCGTTTTGATTAGTATTAGTTGTCATAACTGACTTCAAGTAAGTTGGTGGGCTGACTGAATCGGATATTTTCTTGCGTCTCAGGTTTGCAATTTTTTTTAAATCTCGGAAGTATTCTATAGACTTATGAGAAGCTCAGACTAATCTCTAAAAAGTATTACAGCTCACGGACGAACTCACACTTCGGATATTCAAATTAATTCTAAAACATGGTTTCATATCCGCGTTGTCACAAGGTAAACTGTAGTGGGTTCCCTTCGAACCAGTGTAACTTAGCTCACCGAAATTCGCCTACCACTAAACCACAATCAGATTTGCAAAAATATATTATTTGTTAAGATTTCATATCAAAAATTTGAAACACTCAATATTAAAGTTTAAAGCATTTTAATCAAATCATTTATAATCAAATGATTTTGAATTGAAAACCATAATAAATCAAAATTTAATAAGGTAACAAATTCTCATTTGTCGCACCAATAAAATAGTTTAGAAAAGGTAGATCCAATTCAATTTAAACCGATAAAAATATCATCTCAAGTGGTGAAATATCATCTTTAGGGGTGTGTTATGGTCCTTCATAAAATTCTGAAAAAGTGTTAATATGTATTAGATTTGAATCATCAGTCTATTCATTAAAATCTAGTTTTGAATTAAAACTCATTATAAACTAAAATTTAACACTAGTGACTCTGTATTTATTTTAGTATCTTAAATACTAATCCTTATGTTTCATAATATAAGTAGTGTTAACAAAAGGACTTTGTATTTATACTATTTGAACCAGAGTAAGGAGTAAAAAGTTGGCTTATAAGCCACTCAAATGAGATGTTTTCCATCTTTGCTAGCAAAATTGTCATGATCTTGCCATCACAAATAATATAACAAAATAAAGTGTAAACATAAAACAAAGAAATCTTGAAAATTAAGACCCAAGAATCATAAACATATATTTAAGACATGAGATATTACGAATGCATTACATGAACTGCTATTAACAGTGGCTACACAATCGTAGACCATATAATAGTGTTTAAAAAAAAACATTAAAGATCTGAATGACAACATGTGGAACAACGGCAATACGGTCCTAATATTAACAAAAATCATATAGATATATATATATATATATAAAAATATTTTTTTTGCTGTTAATTGCGGTGCGGTGTAGTGCGGTTTGTAAACATCCGGACCCCAAGTTTAAGCGGACTGTGATTCAATGCCAATCATCTAAAAGTTTAGATGAATAATTATATTATTACTTAAGCGGTTTAATGGTTTATAAATTATAATAATATACTAAATATATACCCTATCATGTATATTTAATATCATGATCTTTAAATAATAAAAAATATATTTTATTTTCATTCTTTTAAAATTTAAAATACTAATTATCATAGTTTAAAATTAATAAATTTTCTATCATTTTATAATTATATAACTTTAAGTGGTTTATAAAAGAAATTATTATTGTTTAGGAGGTCTAATGCATAAATGTCGTCTTTTTTTTTAATGCATAAATGTCGTCTGTCTAAAACTTTTAACACACTGTTATAGACAACGCCTAAATCACTAATAATTTCATGTAACTTCTATTTCAATCAATCAATTGTAATTTGTTTTCTCTCGTAACTCTGATCGCGAGGTCTATCCTTGTTGGAAGGTAAATTCATAGAGCATTTGCTCATTAAAGATTGTCAAATCCACTTACAAGGCCGTGCGTGGATACAAGCTGAGGCATAGACCTCGAGATCATCTATAATAGAATAATACACTGAAGAAACATTCACATTTATTTAAAAGTTATTCTGCTATAAAGGAAGGAAATAAAAATGAGTTATAAATACTTTTAGAAATATGTAGTTTTCGCTTGGCTGTACCCAACTAATCACTGAATCGAACTCCCTGAACCTGTCATGGCTATCAAGTCCGAAAATTTACATCAAAGAATTTTATGGCATTCTCTAGGACATTTGTTTTATCTTTTCCCTCTCTTTTGTTTCATGTTGTCCCCAGACTTATTTCACTTAACTAAATAAGAAAATCAGATAGCATTTGGGTTCTTCCAATACTATTGAGTATTGTGACTCATCGGCTTAGAGTTTCAGATTTTGTAAGACAAAAGTTTCAGTCCTATCTTTCACCATATTATTGTAAATGCTTCAGGATACAAAGGGCATTTTAGTTTCCTTCGCGATATTATTTGTTGTCAAGAAAAGAAAATAATGACGCATAGAGCCTGATACTGAGGTTTGAAAAGAAGAGAAAAATAAAAAGTAAGAGTTTTGCAATAAGAAAAAGAAAAAGGCAAACAGCAAAAAGGTTAGTTTTGTTCTGATGCTAAATGCAAAGCTTAACACTCAGTTCCTCTGTCCATGCCGTTGCTTCCACATACACACACACACACACATTTGTGCAGACTAGACAAACAAACTCCTAATTTCTAAAGATCAAAACCTTTTTCTTTCTTTTTTACATTCCAAAGACCAAAAATTTTGGAAAATAACACATAGGAAAATGAAAGGATTTTTGTATTTTTTTTTTTTGAAACATGGGATTTTTGTACATTAATTTGAAAAATAATAAGAGATCAAACCTCTCATCAAACTCGTAAATGACAAAATTGCTCCTAATCTTCCACCAACAGCCGATTCACAATCTTTACACTTGGCTCCAAAACTTGCTCCTCCCAAATCCCTCTCCACTCTCTTCTTCTTCTTCCCATCAAAACCGCTCTAAACGACGCCGTTGCATCAACCCTCTTAATATCCCAACCTGCATCTCTCAGCTTCTCAATCTTCACTACCTGTCTCTTCGCCAACCTCAACGTGTTCTCTTTGATCTCCTCCACCACCTTATCGTACGCCGCTCTCCTCCCTGAATCCCACTCTCCCTCCTTCTCCGGTGGGTACATTTTGAAGTAACCGTCAAACTCCGGTACACCAATAGCTTTCCGGATCCCAACCCGGGTCGTACTCGCTTTCACCGGGTCGTAAAACCGGGACAGCTCTTCGAACATACCCGAGCCCATCATATCGTCGACACGTTTCAAGAGATACTCGAAGAGCACAGTCTCCGACACATCTACCCATATGAAACAGCAGTTGTAACGTAACTCCCGAGAGATTGAGCTTGACCCGAAAGGGTCGATCTTCGGATCGAAACGCTCGGCGAGTAGCGCGTGGACCAATGTGTTAGATCCGCCGGCGATGATCGGAAGCTTTTTTCGGGAGGTTATATCGGAAACGGCGTTTGAGGCGGCGATACGGAAGCCTCTGGCGGTGAGTTCGCCGTCTTCGGAGGGGAGATAACCGAGGAGGTGGTGGGGGACGCCGCGACGGTCGGGGATGGTAATCTGATTGGTGGTGATCTCTAGTCCTTTGTAGAGTTGGATTTTGTCGGAGTTTATGATCTCTGAAGGGAGACGAGTGGCGATATCGACGGAGAGGCGTGATTTTCCGGCGCCGGTTGCTCCTAAGATGACGACGATTTTGTCTTTAAGGTTTTGGGGACGTGATTGGTCGTTCATGCGTACGGAGAAGGGGAAATGAGAATGTGAGGAGAAAGACAGTGACGTTGATGTCGTCGTGAAGTGGTCGGAGATTGTTGGGAGGAAGTTGAGTTCTGTCATTAAGCACGGAAAGAGACAAAAACAGAAACCTGTGTGTTTTTCTCGTGTACGGGTTTTGTTTATGTTTTTCTTTTCACTTCAATGGAGGTGGTCGAAATCTAATGCGTCACTACTTCTGTTCTTCTTTTCTGCTTTTTGGGTCTGAAGAGGGCTTTCAAATAAATCAACGAAATTCATGTTAGCAAATTTCTTTAAAAATAAAGACAGTTGCATGATTTTTATATCTTTTAAGGTTTTGTATTTAAGTTTGTAATCAGTAGACCAATATGTGAACAGAAGTATATATAGAACCTAGAAAAATCAGAAAGGCAAAGTTAACTTTCAGGTACCCAACCTTTTAGTACAAGATTATGTTTTGTACTTCTGTAATAACAAATGTGTTTGAAAGTATTTTGTGTGTTTATTGTTTTGGGCTACTTCAGTGTATTTTCATCATTTGGAATAAACAAGGACAAACTTAAACCTATTTATTTTTGGTAAAAAACTAAAAACCAAATCATTTTAAATCACTCTATTTTGGCGATGATACATACCTTTTCCAACGAAACTTGAATCTGGGACTCCTTACACATCTATTAACTTATTAAGTAACTTCAGAGTTTTAACCACTATATTAACTCTTAGTAGTTCTCTCTTTTCTCTAAACCTAAGAGTAGTATTAACTTATAAGCAATTATCTAAATAGTTCTCTCTTTTCTCTAAACCTAAGAATTCTTCATATCTAAAGTTTGTATGTTTCTTCCGAATACCGAAACACATCTTAGGACTCGATAATTTTTTTTTTTTTTTGGTAATCAAAAACTGGAAAGGATGCATATATAGTTCTTTACATATAAATTTAGATACTGCGCGAGACTAAACGAACTCTCTGCCATATATTATATCACAAAGGAAAGAACTCTGCGATCTAGCTTGAGACATATGCGTGATTCGATCTTCGTATTACGAGAATCGATAGTTTATATGGACTTTTACACGATACCAAGTCATAGTTACATAATTCACTTCAACTGCATGTTCTCACACTTGAACAAACCTTGTTGATTTGTTATCCTATGCACCGTACAAACACAACGCCTTGGGAATACTATATGCGCTTACGTTGAAGCAAAGATGATTTCTTTTGTTTGGTCCGAGAGGCTAATAATGTCGACGTATGCTACTATCATCTTACTAGATAACTTCTCTTGTGGGTTACATTTTTCTCTAAAATAGAGAAACTATGTACCATTTTTCTCTATATTGAAATACAAAATAATATATAGGATTCTTTAAAAAGTGTAGAAATGGGTAAGAAATAGTTCAAATCTATTAATTATTTTATAAACTGTATGCCAGTGTTTTCACAAAGTCAATCCAATACGAGAAATTATATTGCTTATTAACACTAATCAGGTTTTCTTTCTTTTTTTTTCTTTTTTTTTTAGGTTTTCTTATTTATATAAATAACTAAAACTTTCCTTTTCATCTACAATTTACATTATCGCCAACTATTATATGATATTATCAAACCTTAATCCAACTAGACTGAAATTTTAAATTCATATAGCTTACAAATTATATGAAATAATACCAAACTGGTCTTTTTATGTCAACTGATTCAGATGGATCCGTAATTTACGTATACACAAATTGTTTTTATATAGCATTGAAAACCATAGTTTTTATATATGAAAATACATTCTGTGAAATTTAAATATGAATATGATTAACCAATTGTTGAACTGGCATAAGGTTTAAATTCTCATGCACACATGCATGTCTAAAATTGTACGGTCATATCTTGATGATCTTATATGTGAATTCTTTAAGTTTATAATGACAACACCCGGCGGATTTGAAAAAAGAAACTACAATGACAATGGCAATGTCTAGGGTAGATTTTGTTAGTTTCATATATGCGTACTTTTTCTTGAAACCTATATACATGTGTGTTTAGCGTCAGACTATGATTAGTGATTGTACGGCGAAAATTTAATTATTTGAAAACTTTCACAAATAATTTGACAATGACAAAGAAAAGTTGGACAAAGCCTCCACTTGGCTTCGGCACAACTCAAACGCTACTGTGCATTCATCATTCAGGACTGTATTGTACCTGTATGAAATTAATGTTAAACAAGTGGCCCTAATCATGATTAAGTGCCGTAGATCTTGTCTCTTCTGGTTATGAAAAACTAGATTATAATCATTATATAGTCTGTACTTTCGTTTTAATATAATAGTTTTATAATGACACAAGATACATCGAATAATTGCATATTGTATTAAACAATCAGTCATCAGATTATGCAAATTAATGTAAAAAGTATTAAGAAATATTACTGAATATCTGACTTTAATTTCTAAATCAAACGGCACAAAAAGACGATCGACTTTAATTTCTACAGTTATTCAACACTCTTTTTCTTTTAACATTCCACCATATTATATTTCATCAACCTAATCATTCAATACTCATTTTAATTGTAACATCTATAATAGTTTTGTTTAATAAAATTCAACACTATATCCACAAATTTTTATATATTACTACATATAATAAAAATCAGTTAAAATTAAATTTAAAACTTAAAAGAATTATTATTGCATTTTATTTCACAAAAGATGTTTAAAATACGAATACAAATTTATTGAAGAATAACTAAATAATTTTTAATGTTTTTTTCAAATAAAATGAATTTCTCAATAAGTCGACGGCCTTACACCATTGAAATACTTCTAATAAACTAGCATACGTATAGGATACACCAATGCTAAAACCTTTTCTCAAGAGATCTTCCAAACTGTTGGGGTCCTTACTCTGGATGGTCTTCCCCAAATTTTTATAGAATAACAAAAATAAGAAATCCTGATATGATAATATAAAAACAGATTTGGTTACTATCAAAAATCTTCAGTCACCAATAAAATAAAAATTGTCATGGTCTTATCAATTTATAATATGATGGAAAAATCTTGTTCATGTTTTGATGCACTTTACTCACAGAGTAAACACTTGATGTTTGGCTCCTAAACCACCAAGTGTCTTTAGTGGACTTCACTTTTGTTTTTTCAACATGTTAGAATAAATCCAACCAAGTTTAATTCACTTCACTTTTTATCATTTTAACATGTTCATTGCACTTATTTCACAGTTGAATAACAAAAATCAAACTTATAAAAGAAATCGAAGGGATTAGACAAGTATATGCGTACAGATATTTGATGCTACATGAAACAACACAAATGATGTATACAGAAAATCAAACTTAGTTCCAATGAAATCCAAGCTTATTGGATCAAGGATTTAAGAGGATTTCATTTTTTCTAAATCCCCTCCATCTAACATTTATAAATTCTATATGAAACTCAAGCTGACTGGATAAGACATTTGTATAAGTTCTCTTAAATTCAAGTTTGTTGAAAAATATAAATTTGTCAATAAAATCTATCAAATGATATTTGCTGGATTTGAATGATATTATGAAACTTTTTTAAAAAAATAAAAAAATTTACATCACAATTTTTTTTAAAAAAAAAATCAAACTATTTGAAATGAAAAATATATGTTTTAAAAATCGATTTTAAAAACTTTTTATATATTTCATAAAATGATAAAATATCAAATTATAGTAAATAAATATCCAAAAAAAATTTAAAAAAGTTTCAAAACACTCTGATTTTTTTTCAAAAAACCTTTAAACTTCTAATAATTTTTTTTAGGATTTACTCAAGTTTGGATTTTTTTTTGGATTTACTCAAGTTTTGGATTATCTCAAATCTTTGATTCAATAAGTCCCACTTAGTTTGATCAAAAAAAAATAAGTCCCACTTAGTTTGAAAAGAAAAAAACAAGACGTGCTTACTTCATATACGGAAAAATGAGAAACACGAGTGGGCTAGTTACAGATCCCGTGGTCCATTTAGTTACACTTTGATCCTCAGGTTTATCTGGAAAATTGGGCGTAGAAGCCCAATGGGCTACTCCAGAAAAATAGTATATGATTTATGATTGTTTTTCTGGCTATATGATTTAATAGAAAAAGTGTTCTTTCTGTAATTAACATTATCTGGAATAAAAAAAAAAAGAGTATGTATCCAAATTGGACGTATTTATGAAAGTCGATATGCTCATCAAGTGGGGGTGTGACACTGAGGGTGGGTAAAGGGACCCATAAATCAAAGGCAATATACGCTGACGATATTCATTCATTATGGAAAGAGTTATAATCATTTTGGCTTTAATTTTCTTAGTTAAATTAACAATTCGTTGGTTCAAAATAAGTACACTTGACAAGTGCCGCGTCGCATGGGAATATGAACAACTCAATAGCATTCTATTCTATTGTAAATTTTAGGATCTTTTTCTTTTATGATATAAAAGTAAATTTCAAAGAACTAAAATTTTGCATCATTTAATATATTTGTTTGCTTAGTAGTGCTGGCATCATTTGTTGATGTAAAAATGAATATAATTTCCTTATTTGCAAACTTTTCAGTCTCCTAAAGAAAAGCTCATTCTAGTCGATCGCACAAATAAAAAAACAATTACAGTAACAATCTGTAATTAGTACTTTAGTAGTATATACTGATATTAAAGGTGACCTTGAAACGTGGATCGCTAAACGCTTACTGTTCTTTTTTGTCGACAAACGTTAAATTGTTCAAACATGAAACTAAGTCCAAACGCTGCAAAAAAAAAAGGTCCAAACAAGCCTTTTCTATCGTACACGTGCCTTATCTCAACGCGAGTAGTTTGACGAGTTCGCGTGTGACTGAAGCAAAGCATTTTGCGTTTGAGGCGGTGAAGCTGATATTTTATCAGTAGATATTTTTTTGTTAAATAACACACAGAAAGTTGGAGAGAAAAATAAAAGAGCATTAAATTTTTTATTACAATAAAAATATTCGAGAAGATCGCATATACCGATGAGATTTCTCATGTGAGCAAGGGGACCGCTAACGTGGGTATATGATATAACAAATTGAATTAATTGTTTTATATACTATTTTATTAATTTCTAAACAGCAGAAATAAAATAATAATTAAGGTATAAGATCTACTGTAAGGTGCCTCCCACACTCCGTCCCCTGCCTTTATCCATTGTTCACCATAACCATGTCGTAATAAACATTTTCTGAGGAGATCTACTGTAAGATGCCTCCCACACTCCGTCTCTTCCCTCCCTCCAGTGTTCACAATAACCGTGTATAAACATTTTCTAATATCTTCCTTTAATTTAATTGATTAAGTGGTGGAACTAAGATTGATCGGAAATGTAAAGATAGTGGGAACTATTTTTTAGTAATTTATTATTTATTCATTCTTACACAAGATCTATAGTTTTAAATATTAAGCGTATTCACATGTCTCAATAATAATTTATGTTTATTTAGCAAAAACTGCGGTGTACATGACAATTATGATTAGTAGAGTACTTCCTCCGTTCCACAAAATAGACTTTTTAATATTTTCACACATATTAAAAAACACATTAAATTTATATGATAAACATATTATTTTCTGTAATTTTTAATAATTTTTAACCAATAATAATTAAATAAAATCAATTAATATTTTTGAAGTTTACCTTTCTCATAGAAACACACAAAAAATATATCTTTGTGAAACAAATTTTTTTCTTCTAAAAAGTCTATCTTTATAATTAAGGATAACATTTCAGTTTAAATTTGGATTCGGTTTAGTGTGTTTGAATGTAAAATGTTTTTAATTAAAATCAACCATAATTGGTTTGGTTTAATTTTTATTCAGTTTGGTTAAGTTTGATTTTAGTTTGATTGGTATTCGATTCAATTTAGTTTAATTTAGTTTGTGTTTCAAAAATTTAATCGAATTAATTTTGGTTTTGTTTTAATTGGATTACAGAACATGTATAAAATATAAATAAATCAACATTTGACATTAACTAATAATAAAATTGGTTTTGATGGTAATGTCTAAGATTTTTGTTTCTAATTTTATAATTAGTTGTGTTTTCATTTATTTAGAAATAAAATATATAAATTTATGTTTAATTGTTTAGGTTAGAAAATTAAATATAATAAATATAATTAATAAACAACTCACTTTTGGTTCGGTTTGGTATAAAATCTTCAACCAAATGAAACATATATTTTGGTTTGGATCGTTTCAGTTCAGTTGGTTCGTCTTTATCCCTATCCATAGTACTTTCTCATATCAAACAAATATATTAAAAGTTTTAAAATAAGACGAGAACAAATGGAACATGGTAAATATAATTGTAAGAATTCTGATTTTAAAATTACAGTAATATATTCTTATAAAACCAATTAGTTTTAATAGATAAATTACTTTTTATTTTAATAAATTAAATAATACAAAATTAATCATTTAAATTAATCAATAATAAGAGTTAATAACTTATATTATGTCTTCATTAAACTTATAATACAACATAGCCGTCAATACTAAACCAAAAATTAAAAAAAAAACATCAAAGCCAACTCCCATAAAAACTCAACTGTATTTTTTCTTTGAGTATATTAACAAAGTTAGTTTTGTGTTTTTTTTTGTGGGATTATTCAGTATATAGTTATATACTACCCTAAATATAAGTCTTTCATTCCCAAAAGTGATATAGTATAAAATATCGATAATCTCTTTTGCAAAAAAAAAAATATCGATAGTCACTGAAATTGGCTAATTTCTCCTCGCTAATCTGGTCATACTAGGAATATGAAATCCTTTGTAACATACTAACAAATATATTCTTTCTAGTTCTTTTTTTTGTCAACTCTTTCTAATTCAATTGTCCGAAAAAAAAAACATATCTAAATTTTCTAAAATACACATATAAAAATAGTTTTTATCAAAGTCATATCCAGACCTAGGAGGGCGCTCTTGCGGCCGAAGACCTAACCGCATTTCTTTCGGTTGATATTTATCACAGAAAAATATATAATATGATTTTAGAAAAAATAACAATAAAGTAATAAAATTTTGAAATGACTTTTAATAAGGTAGTATGGCCCTATAAATGAGCAAGGCACTGCTTCATGGCTCGTCTCTCTTCTCTCGCCTAACACTTACCACACACTTTCACGCCTTTCATCATCCTCCGTTCTCTTCCCAAACTTCTTTTTTCTTCTCAGTTAAATTTTTTTTTCTGTTCTCTTTTCAAATTAAATCTATGTTCTAGCTCGTATCACCATAGCTCTCTGGCAATAGAAGTTGTACAGTTAAGCTTAAGGTAACCCTTAGATCTGTTAATCTTTGTTTTGGTTCAGATCTATAATAATATAATCAACTAATACGTTACATATGAACAGGTAAAAACAAATTTTCGTTTAATTTTTTGGATCGATAAAAAAAAGGAAAGAAAACGATGAATCACTGGGCGGTTCAACCAAACGCTTTCGCTGCCGGTGGAGATCTGAGGAACTCCGTGTCAGTGGTGGAAAGAGACCAAACTGTTGTCGTTTGTCCAAAACCACGTCGTATTGGTCTCCGTAACCCTCTCCACCATCCATCTCGGTCTCTGCGCTGTTACAGCCACCAAGTTGAATCCAAGGCAGAGACTGATATCTTAGATATCATTCTGACAAAGGTATAATCTATTTTTGTGTTCTTGTTAGGTGAAGTCTGTTTATCAAACTGGTTACGTACGTCTTGGTAGATCCGTAGAAAGTCAGTTTCTTGATTATTTTAATTTTTAAAAATGGAAAAAAAAATAGAGAGTATAATCGTGTACGGTTCTTGATAATTAAAAAACATGTGAACTTTGTTGAGTTTGAGACTTGTCTGAAACTTTAATTAAAAAGCCAGGAGATTTAGATTAAGACGTATCGAGTTAAATCCTTACAGCACATAAGTGGGGCCCAGTCAGCACATTCACGCGTCATCATAAATTTTTACAAATATATTAAAACTCTTGTTGTGGTTCATGACAGGATGGTTATGGTACGGAACAAGTTCATCAAACGCAGGTATTAGACTCGCCGTCCCCGTTTTTATGTGGGTCGCCGCCGAGCAGAGTCGCTAACCCATTAACACAGGATGCTCGATTCAGAGATGAAATCTCTTCTTCGCCGATCTCGACTCTGCTGGGCCAACCTCCCTCGTCTCCTTCTTCTTCTTCCTCTGGGAGAAAAGGAGGATGTGTTAGAGGCAATTTTGGTAACAGCCCAGCGGTCAGGATCGAAGGGTTTGATTGCCTCGATAGGGACAGTAGAAACTGCAGCATCCCTGCCTTGGCTTAGAACCACCCTCAGAGAACTACACACACTCTGTTGAATTTAACTTCACAAAAACCAGTTAGTGAGTCGTACATAATGTTGTTAAATGATATGGAGATGTGTGGAATTAATCTTTGAGGGAAGTTGAGAGAGAGAGAGAG
This sequence comes from Brassica rapa, assembly GCF_000309985.2. Lineage (NCBI taxonomy): Eukaryota > Viridiplantae > Streptophyta > Magnoliopsida > Brassicales > Brassicaceae > Brassica > Brassica rapa. The sequence goes on along the minus strand of NC_024801.2, from coordinate 22,474,443 downwards.
TACGAAAGATCGACCATTTGGAGTTTTTTTTTTAATTTTCTAAGAGTGTAAATAGGTAACGGAGTAAGCAGTTTTCTTGGGTTAAGTATGTAGTATTTGTGGTCATTTTGTAAAGTATTAATATGTGGAAGGTCAAGTTCTCTTCTATGGTTATGTAAAGAGCTGGAGATAGAAGAGGATGGTATTTTGGGTATTTCCGTTTGTAGTTTTTTTTGTTGTTGTTGGAGTGTCGGTTACGAAGATGAGGAAACAAATTTGTACAAAAAGAAAGAATTCAAATGATATAAAATATTTACTTTGAAAGTGAATCTTTATTACTTCTGAGGAAAGTAAAAGAAAGAGGTTAATGAGTGCAAAAAGCTGTGAGCTATGAAGTGCCATGTGTTAGATGAGCGTTGGAGGCCAATTCAAAATATCTGGTTTGGTCTAGTTTCACTTTCGTGTAAAATATCTTTTACTCTTTGCAAAAAGTAAAAAAAAAAAAATTGTGAATGGTATTGTAATTTGTAAGGTTGATTTGTTACTTTTCATGTAAAATTCAAATTTCTATAAGAAGAATCTTGAACTTGTAACTTGGAAGGTTGAAATGGAATGAAAAATATCAAGATCCATTAGTTTAGCTTAAGTTATGACTTGAAGGTGTTAAAAGTAAATGTGTGAATATATTCGTGATAAGATGATGTATTTAAAAAATGTGGTTATGGAGAGGCACAAACAAGAAACGAACATGCGGTCTCAGCATCTTCTGCGCTTTTGGTTACAAGAATATCGTCAGATCTGTGAAAGTCTGACACACTGCAACCGCTGACCCATCTCTTTTTATTTCAATTCTTTTAATAATTCCTTTTTGGCCGAAAAATATTTATATTGTATCTGCTTTACTCTTAGCAGTAAACATGCGCGTAGCGAGTTTTTGCAAAAAGACTTTTCTGTATTAATTAAATTTTGTTTTGAGTTTATTTTTTTGGATTTTTATAACATCTTATATATTTATTTCTTTTACTAAAAATGTACATATCATTACCATGTGTGATGAAAGTTTGGGAACAAGAAACACCTTCTATATAACTAAGTTCGGCTCAAAATATATATGGATCAAGTGCATAATCAAAAACAATTAGGGTATTTTGGGCACAAATAAAAAATTTAAGACATTTTTTTTGCAAGAAATCAAAACTCTAAAACTTCCATTTATAAAGAAAATTTGCAAAAAAAAATTATGGGTCTTATGCAATTGATCCGTCCACACAAGTCAAAAGCCGGTCCTGCTTTTATATTTAAATTTATGTTATATTTTGTTAGACCAATCCCTAACTAAATCTTTTCGGGTTAAATTTGGAATTGATACTCGTTTAAGCAGGACAGATATAGGTTTAGTATTTTCTTTTTGTAATCACAAATAATCAAACTTGTGAATCAAGAAAATGATTCAATCTAAGGTGAGACGGGTAGGATAGACACGTTTGTCCTCCTTTCTACCACTAAGGGTCATACGGAATAATTGGCGATATGTTTAAGAGTAGTGAAATTCATATTTACTTTGATTTCGGCCAAATAAATTCTATTATTGATTAATTTACTTTGACAGATATGTTTAAGAGTAGTGAAATTCATATTTACTTTGATATAGTTTTAATTTTTAATTTTATTATTTTTTCCACTGATTAATTCTCATTCTCTCTCTCAATTACTTTAGATTATGCTCATTTTTTCCAATTACACTCTAAATATGAGTGAGAAAATAGCATTGTATCAAACATAACCATATAATACCAGAGTATATTTTTTGTTAAAAGATTATATTTTTGTTGGAAACCACGAAAAATATATATCGAAATATTAATAAATAATAGTAATTTATGTTTTCAACTCAAACACAGTTTGAGCATGTTTTCTCTATTCTGTGATTTACATCCTTTTAAACCATCTGTTGTGATAAAAAAAATTAATGATGAGTGTTAGAAATAAAAACATACTGATGTTTTTCTGTGAAAGAACTATACCAAAATTTTCAAGTAAAAAGTTATCTTAAAAGATTCACTTGATTGATTCAGCATTGCTGAATTTATAAAAATGGACTAAGAATTGGAATTCTAGTGAACTGACGACCGGCATACAGATGTTACCTTACAGTATATCATAACATGTCAGATAACAAACATTTATATAAACGCGGGCGCTATATTGGATCTAGATCCGATGACTTCAGAAGTTCATTGTCTACCAAGGGGATTTAAAAAGATTAGAATATTACAAGATATATACTCCGAAGAGGTGGTTTGGAGAAGAGAGCAAGCTATTATACTAACTATTAATATTATATAGTATTATATTATATACTTTTTTCTTGTCAACCGTATTATATTATACTTCTATTTCAAGTTAAAGTTGACAAAGAAAAGACATGTTTTTAGAAAACTAAAAACATAAGAAGTAAAGAAGTTTCGGAGATGTTTTTCTTTTTTGAACTACAGTTTGGAGATGTAAATAGTGAAAACATGTGAGGCGCCGAGAAAATTGACCAAAGGGAAAGGACGATGGAAGTTGTTAAGTTTTGTGAATTGTGCACCCACTTCTCACATGACATTTGTCTCCCTTTTTCTTCCTACTTTTTATTTATTTATTTATTCATTTAGTTTCTATTATTATAGAATTCAGGTTTACGCTTTCGTAAAATTGTACGTTGCAAAATACACTTTTTTTAAAACTTTAAACAACTGCAAAATACACTTTTTGTTTTTTTTTTTTTTCTAATAGCCTCTTATTAATTTAGAAGGTAGAGAATTGTAACAAGTATTCTTTTCCACTTTATGAATGAAAATTTTACAATGTTAAACATGATTACATATGACCCCAAATATATGTTGATATTATTGTTGGTAAGTATTGTTAATCCTAATATCAAGAAACTCAAAAGATCATGTAATTTTGTGAAGATGGTAAGTTGGTAAGTTCGTGTAGTTTTACGGAAAGTTATTATTTTCTATTTCCAAAGCTAGGCACTGCTTAACACCTGACAAGGCAAGAGCATGAGATCACATTTAATTTTGATGGCCACATTTTTCTAACATGTCACAGTCAAGTGGAAAATATCGTAGGCAACTAGACATGATTCATTTCTATAAGTTTCTTTCCAATATGAAGAGTTTGAGTCTCAATATCTTGTACATAGGCTCTAGACTTTATATGTATGGGCCATTCAGATGAGTTACAAATTATTCTGTTATTTTTTAGATTTTATCTGATGCCCCGTTTAATAGTACCGTTATCGGCCTTAAAATGAGTTTGGTATTTACAAATAGATTGTGATATATGTGAAATTTAGCGCATCTTCTGGGCTTCATACATGAGCTGGTGGATTATGGACTGAAAAGAGAAGGCTGAAAATGTTAGTGGAGATTTCATATTTGTACCAACCTAGCAAATGTGTGCATTGGATTTGAGGTATGAGAACAATATGAAAGAAAAATAATGGGTTTCCACATGGTATCAACATGACAAATAAAACATACTACTTAAGAATTAAGATGTTGCACAAAAAAAAAGAATTAAGATAATATCATTCTTTAAATAGTGCGATAATCACATTTTGTGATATTCGTTTATATGTATGTGACAAAAATGTTATTTCTTTGCTTACAAGTTTAGATAATGTTAGGGCCGGGGGGATTATTGGATTGGAAGTTTTTGAAAATTTAGGAAATCTAGATTTGGTGGAAACTAAAAATGGATTATGAGGATTTTATGGTAATTTTGGTGGGATTTTAAGATTTTGGATTTTTTTTTTAGTTAAACAATTAAAATGGTATATACTATTTATTTTAAACTTTCAAACTTTCTTTTCTATTAAAATAAGAAGATGATTCTGAAAATTTTCAATTTTTTATTGTTAATATTTTATTAATAATTTTAATTAATTTTCTATCTTTTCTAATAACCTTCGGATATCATCATAAGAGTTGATATTTCTATTTATTAATTTCTAACTATAAATTATCTCATATCTCTTCAAATCATGTTTGATATATTTATGAAATCCATAATTTCCAATAAACTGTGATTTTGAATTATTTTACAAATGGTTAATCAAAAAAGCTGACCAAGATAAACAAAAATTAAAAAGAAAAGCAGTGCATGGATTTTCCTCTCTTTTTGGTATAAACTCAAACTCAGAGAAATTAACAAAAAAATATTGAAAGACACAACAAAAAATTAATAAATAATTAAAAATAAAGTTCAAAAATAGTAAAAAAAAACAAAGGATAAAAAATAATAAAATAGTTATCTTGCGTGAAAGCAAAAAAATACAAAAAAAGTTCTAGAAAATGACAAAAAGTAAATGTACAAAGCAAAAATCTAAGGTTATTGTATTTAATTAAATATCCAAAACACACATGTTTTGTATTCAAAGAATAAAAAGATATGACTATTAAATAAAAACTCATGTAGTACTAATATTCTTAAACAAATTACAAGTAGGATGAATATAAAAGAATAAATAATACAAAATAAATCAATGAAATATTTAAACAAAATATTCATTACCTTTGTTTCTACTTCCGTGTACGGAAAATTAGTTAACTATAAGATGACGAGGTTGTGTTTCTGTTAATCAAATAAACACAATACTAATTATAAATTACAATAATTAAGTGAGATATATGAGAACAACAGTTTGACAGAAAATTAAAAACTAACCAAATTGATGTAGAAACAACTGTTAAATTTTAAAATGAAGATTCCCCTGCACGAACGGTAGATAAATCCTTAGTTGATATATATATATATATATTTAAAATGATATTATAAATTTGATAAATTTTCAAAATTGTAGCTCTAGCAAACAAAACTAGTTAACATCCATCTCTAATCCACCAAAAGTAACAAATTATTAGCACTGATAAAATTAATATATATTCTTTCTTTTATTTGGATCCGAGAACTTTATGTAAAAATTGAGATTAATTCTTGAGGTATATATATAAACTAGTTAATGTTTAGGACCGGCTCAATGGTATTATGGATCTTGGGGTAATTTTTTTAAAAAAAATTTAAACTAATATTTTTCTTTAAAAAATTTGATATATATATATATATTTAAATGTCAGAATTATTTTAAAAAATGAAATTGTGTTAAAATAAAAAATACATTCATCAAAAAAATCAGGCCACTTTTAATTTTTAATATAAAATATAAATGTATTTTTTTAAAAAAATAGAATTTTTTCTATTAAGAAACAGAGAAAAAAAACAAATTAGAGCTGGAGCGGTCGTAGTGATCCCCTATCTAAGCCGGCCCTGTTATGTTGATACGATGATTTAAAAGTTCGCCTTTGATTTACGAAGAGTATTTTGATGAATTAGGTACAGAAACCAAATGTAAAAAAAAAATCTGTTAAAATTACTATACTACGACTCTATCTCTTTTTTTTTGGGCAAGGGCTCTTCTCTATATTTATCTATGAATCACACTTCAAAACACATAACCATCATGTTCTCTCTCTTTTTTTTTGTGAAAATATATATGTTCTCATATTGTTTGAGATTTAGAAGTGTATTTGTGACACTCATATGTTTGTTTTTGCTGATAGCAACCAAAATTGACGTTACATGAACTATATAAACAAAACCTTACAAGATCAAGTTTTTGGTGATAAATATCTATATTTACATATACGTAGCTCACAAAACGTGCAAAACTTTCTAACATTGCAGAAAAAGCTAACAACCACCTAATCAGCAACAAACAAATTTATGAAGAGAGCACAGTGATATCTATAATTATATATTATACATAAAGATCTTTCTTAGTGACTAGTGACACTACAAAAAAAAGGTTAGTTTACATCATTTATTTTATATATTTGTATCATTTATAAATGATGTAAAAAAGTTTTGCATCATTTAAATAAATGACTCTGAAAGTGGTGATGCAAATAATTGACATCACTTTAGTAATAATTGATGTAAAAATACTGAATATTTGCATTAATTAAATAAGTGATGTGAGTATATATCATTTATGAAAAAGTGATGTTAACTTTTGCATCAATTTTGCTAAATGATGTTATTATTAGTATCATTTACGATAACTGATTTATTATATTATTATCACTTCTATATAAGTGACGTTAAATTGATATCAATTTCACAAATGATTCTAATATTTGTGTCATTTTAAAAAAAAAATGATGATAAATTATTATATTTACATAAATAAAGATGACGTAAAAAACAATTCTCATAATTTAATATTTATTTGATTTTTTTAAATAAGAAAAATATATTAAAAAATTACTTATTTATTATTTAAACTTAAATTGTATCCTTCTCTGAACATCAAAAAGAGAACCAAACAAAGAATTTAAGCAGAGAGAACTATATGAACATAACGTTTTACATTAGCTTCATTAGTTAGTAGATAAAAAACATTCTAGGAGGGGATGTGGGAATGCTTCTACTCTCCAAAGATCTTTCTTCCTTGTTGGAGGAGGACCAGCATTAACTCTCAAGGGTTTAGCATCCATTTCCTACAGTTTCACAACATAATGATTAACTAAAGCAACCAGAAAAATATCTAAAATCGACAACATAAGTTTTGAATTGAAGGTTTTTCATTCAGCTAAAAGGAAGTTTCTTAATTATTTCCAAGAGGCCTATATGCACATTGTTACTAGAATATAGGAAAAATATATAAACACATTAATTATCCACCAACATATACGCACAAAAAACAGATTCGCAAATTAAAAGAAACGGCTACGACGGCAGTGGAAGGGGACGGGGATGAAGGATTATGGTGGCGGTTGTTACGGTGGAAGGTGACTGTAGCGAAGATTGTCATCATTAATCCTATTGAAATCCCAAGAGAGAAGAAGAGAGTACCAGAACTAATCGAAAGAAAGAAGAAAGAGCAAATTAAAAGAAGATATTAAATTGTTGCAAGGAAGAAATGAGGTTAGTGGGATAGTGCAAAATATATAATTTCTTGGAGATATTTTGGATTTTCAGCAGGAAAAAAATCATTTCGTGATCACAATCTTAACTGCTAGTTGATAGTTAGTGGGGGAAAATATTATGGTTTAAATTTATATTTTTTAGATAACGAACTAGGAAGTAGTTTTTTTTATTTCCTGAAACTATTTTAACTAGTAAGTTGTTAATCGTGATTATATCTATATATTATGTAACTGGAAATAAATCAAAGTGCAATACAAAATGATCAGTGGTTCAAGTGCGTTTCAAGTTCCTTCACGCTCATCAGTTTACATGTTCAAATTATGATCCGGGATAGATTAATCAGCGGACATCGGTTCTTTGAAAAAAAAATAGGATAAAACTAGAAACACAAAACAGCATATTGAGCACAAAACAGATAATAAGAAAAAGGTAGCTCTAGTATTCAAAAGACTTAACGTTAGAGACATTTCGACAAGTAAAGAAAAGCAGTAAAAGTGCAGAAAAAAAAAACAGTTACCTTCGTTTTATAATTAAGATTAATCCATCTAATTATTTTAGTGGTATTAACATTTTTGATTTGCATCATTTTCTATTAATGAAAATTTTGTATTATTTAAATAAATGATATTAGTCAAACAAATAAATACATCATTTGTTTAATTGATATAACTTTATATAGTAATATCAGTTTCGTTAAAGTGATACAAATTAGAACAAATTATATCGATTTATTGAACTGATGCTAAATTAGTTAATATTAACATCAATTTATTATAAGTAATGCTAAATTATTTATTTCTGTTTCATTTATAAATAAATGATTCAAAATAGTATCATTTAATTTTGTGACACAAATTAAGTGATACAATTCATCATTTTTTTTGTAGTGTGAGCAGCAACAATTGAAGATCTCTTCACGAACCTTCCTTTCATTCGAGGCCTTTTCTCAGCATTCAATTTACGTACCTCGTACCTTATCTTTTTGGAGAACAACCTTGTCCTCCTTTTCTCTCGGTATCTTGAAACCCTAGCTTCTCTTCCTCCATCCCCAGCTTCTCTCATGTGTAACCCTAGGCCGGGGAAGTGGTTGTGATGATGAGCTTCTCCTCCACTTTCACACTAAATATTCACGAAATAATTAAGTTTAGTTGATAAGAGAATGATTTACTTATGACGTTATTATGTAATAATAACAGGCGGTGGTGCGGTCCAGTAACAAAAAAAAAAAGTTTTACAAGATCCGGTTGTATAAATATTATATTGATCAGAAGATAGTTTGAGACTTATCCCTAAAATTGTAATAAAATCCTTTTTATACGTTTCGACCATTAAAGATCCGGTTGTATAAATATTATATTGATCAGAAGATAGGGCAAGTACACGTACCATGGAATTGGTTTGGCAACAAAGCATGTCCAGGTCTATTTCAGACGGCTTGAGGGCGGTCCATGGGGTTCCTTGGCTACCCCAAGTGGAAATCACGGTTTCGTAGTCCAATCTAAGCATAAGAACCTTCTCCTTCTTCTCTTCTTTAATCCTACCAGTCACCTCATTCACTCCCACGTCCACTAGATTCTTCATAACGTCTTCTTTCTCATCATCTTCTTCGAATGCCGTCTTGTGTGAGGACTCGTAATCGAAGCTTATTTCAAATGGAGAAGTCTCATTAGCGTCATCTAGATCACACACTTCTCTTGTTGCGACTTCTTCCTCTTCCTTCACCTCTTCTTTTTCAATCTTTAGCATCTCACCAAACCCTATCTCTTCCATGGCATGGAATTCTCGATCTGTCCCTCCACCGAGGAGAGTCTCCACATCAGCTGAGAACTGAGCCAGTTCCATTTCGGTCGGGAATAACCCATTAAGACAACTCTCAGTGTTGTCGTCTTCTTCCTCGTTGCTCTTGAAACATACGGGCATCATTGGGAACACAATCTTTGTTTCTTTTAAGCATTGTTCATTACCCATTGGATTCAGCACCGGTACTTCAAAGATGAGCTGCTCTTCCACTTCATATCTCTGGTCCTCCGAGCTCATCTCCGGCACAAGATCATGAAAAACCATCGTGTGGCTTTTCTTTCCTCCACGTGGTGTCCGAGCTTTACGTGTAAATCCCTGATGCCACGTGGCTGGATGAGGTGGTGAGGAGGAGGCGTGACGATGCTTCCCGGCACTAGCCGTTTTCAAGCGAACTCTCTCGTGCCTACAGGCAAGAGGGTTCGCTGAGTGGACCGAACTGTCACAAGAATGGCAAAGGAAAGCATCATCAGCTGCACAATACCAACGCGCTCGCTTCTTCACGCAGCTATCGCATGCCCTTGCCGTCTTTCCACCAACCGCATTAGCCAAACTTTTCATCATGTTATTACTCTATATTTAACCCCATCAACGAGAATGAACCTTCAAAAACTAGTTGCCAAGTCTCAGTTGCAAAAAGAATATGTTTAGAATATGTTTACTCTACAAAGGTTTCAGTTATCGAGAAGTGGCTATAAGAAGGGAGACTACCATTTGTTTTTACGAGGAAATGAGTTGTTAAGTTTAGCGGTGTTGTAGTCTTGTACATGTCCCACACGATGTGAGTTTTTTTTTTTTGTATATTAGGAGTGTGATTAAAGTTCAATTTCGATGCACTTTTTTGTTGTTTATGCTACCCATTAGGGCCATGTAGAAGTCTTATCTCGACTCTGATTGGTCTAGTTCTTGAAGATGATCCTCTTCGTAGTGTTTTGATTGGTCAACTTATTAATCAGATGGATATCCTTATGGACCACCAGTCGTTTTCCCTGCCAAGTCACTCCTTGTATTTGGATTTAGCTACTTTTTAGTTTTGCTATATATTTCATTATTTTCTATGGAAAAGTTGAAATAGCATGGACTTATTCTCGTGATTTTGTGGAAAGCGAAAGTTTTGATTGGTTGTGGCAAATTAATTCCGGAGTAATCAGTATGACATTTGGTTATGGTGTTGATATATATATATACCTCTATTTCTACAGGTTCATCTTCAAATTTTAGAGACAACGAAGTACTGTTAATATTTAATTTGTTATCTGTCCAACTCCAGTTTGACGCAATTTTGTATATGTTGTAAATATATGTGTATTTTGGGAGTATGTAGGTTGGGGTTTATAGCCACCATCGATTATTACATTAAACTCACAATACATAGATATTCTACGAGAAAACTAGAAAAGGTGGAAAAAAAAACAGTACAGAATTACTTGTTTCCACAAACATTGGATTAAAACAAAATAAAATAATATAACTAAAGATAACTATCAACTATGGTTTATACTGGACCACATCAATATGCAGAAAACTTCAAAAACCAAGGCATCAACCTTTTGTTGAGAAGATAAGAGGATCGATGTGTAACATGTACGATTCATGGCTTTATTCGTCTACTTGGAAAACGATGCTTATATTGTTTTATCATTTGTACGAACTAAAGCTCGATTTTGGGGTGATTATTGAATAAAATTTGATGATATATCATTAAACCTTAAACGTTTGCTTTATATATATATATATGTGTGTGTTGATATATATAGTTCATAGTTTAATTGTAAGACAAAAATATATATATGGGTAGAAGCATTGAGTTGGCATTGCATTCTCTGTTTGAATCTATGCTACAATTATAATAAAGATAGTAGTTTTTTTTTGTAAGAATACTTTTATCTTTAGGGTTTACATCGTTTAGTACCTTAATTACACGCCACAAGTCAATTGTGATTAAGCTTATCTTAGAGCCAGCCGAAGCCGACACAACCCGATTCCAAGCACATAACTCGAAACTGACACCAAATCATCATGCAAGTCCTGACACATTCCGGCATCCAGATTAAGCTTTGAACTACTGGAATGATCTTGGTGTTATGGAATCATGTTTTAGCTAAGCTTTAATCATTTCTCATGGGACATTTAAACCTTTTAGTCTGTGAAAGTCTTTTTAAAAATTTTGGGAAGCTTTCTAAAACCCTTGCTTTAATTAGCTATTCTGATATATAAAGTTTGATCTTTCAAATTCTATTTGTATCTTATGTATCATTTTTTTAGTAATGAAACTTCACATGCTTATCGAAAAAACAAAAAAAAGTACTTTAGACTAAAGTATTTTTGTTCGGTACTGAATATATATATTGGATAACAAAAACTCATATGCTGTGTTGGTTTGAAGGTCAATTCTTTATTGAAGTAGTTCAGACGTTTTAATGCGCAACAGTTTCGAAAAAATGGTATCCATGAGCGAGTATATATAGTCCATCTGCATATAATAAGATATTGAGTCGTATTAAGAAACACATATTATAAGTCCATCCTATGCATGGGCGAGGGTAACACTAGTCACTTGTATAGTTAATTTTAAAAATAAATTAATTGCAAAATATGCAAGCCAAATTTTGTTAAAATTCATTTGATGAACCTTCGTATCCTTCATTATTTATGACACTACTTTGTAGTTTACTAGCTTCAGTACTTTCATCTTGCGAGAGGGATGAACATTATATATAAATTATTTTTACGTATTATATATTATTTTACATATTATAAAATAATAAATATACATTAAATATTAAAATTTATTAACTATTACGTATATTATCAAACTGATGTGAACAAATAAGTAAATTTTATTAATGCAAACAAACACTTTTTATTTCATATGGCCTATAATTAAATTTTAATGATATTAACATAAATATATACTATATTTTTAATATTGATATTTATTAAATATTTTTTTCTACTAATATTTTTTTTTATCATTTGTATTTGCTTATAACAAGAACTTTCAATCACTGATAACAAAAACTTTTATTGTGTGATGTTTACTAGTTTTTGTAATTTATGATTTAAAAAAAATCAATACAAAGTTTAAAATTAAGCTATTAAATTATCAATATTTGTTCAAAGCTTTTATTAAAAAAAAATGTTCAAAGAAAATTTCAAAATTAAAATACTTATGTATTTTATATGGTATATAGTTAATTTAAACAATATTAATATATATTTAATCTCAATATTTATTAAATGAGTTTTCATACTTATATGATTTTGTAATCATTTGTATCTTATCATAAAAAAAAAAATTAAACCATGGTTCACAAAAACTTTAGTGTGAGACTTTAAGGGTTTTAATAATTTATAGTCGTTTTCAAAATTTAGAACATAACATATACGAGAAAAAAAACTAAATCCTACTATATATTAATTGAGAAGTCACTTAGGTGACTTTTGCTTAGGTATCATTCATAGGTGAAGTTTAGAATTATTTTTCTTAATTTGATTGATTGTTGGTATTTGAATTTTCATTTATTTAATAAAATTTTAAAAATGAAAACTAATTCTAGAACTATCTAATCAAACATATATTAGCATACAAACAATCTATACAATTAAAGTAGAATCCCTAATAGGATTCTGCTATTTATTTTCAACTTATTTACAATGATATGCCATTGCTTTTAATTCTAATATAATTATTATTTATCTAAAATAAATAACTGAATATTTTCTATATTTATGGTAACTAATCTTTCCAGATTTTTGTAAATGATAATAATTCTATTTTCTATGCAATCTATACTTTTTATTTAATTTAAACATTTAATACTCTAACTGTTGGTGGTTATATTAGAATAATTTTTATCTGATATATTTTTAAATTAAATGTTATTCTTTTCTAAATTGATGTTACATAAATTTCCTAGATATATGCTCTTACAAAACTAACATTACACATAAATCCTAATTAAAAATTTCTAATTATTTTTCAATTAAGATTTAAAAACTTAAAATAAAGTTGATTTTTCTAAATAAACATATGATTAATAAGTAGACATTTTTACAATTTATGTTTTTTGTTTATTTTATCGAATATACAAAATATTTATCAAGTAAAAACAGGTTGAACAAATAGATTTTTTATTTCTATTAAGAACTAACAAACATGTTAATAATTTTGTTAACAAAAATAATTCTGCGCTTTGAAAACGCGGGTTAAAATCTAGTTAAACATTTTAAAGATATAAGAATTCTACTATGTATTAATTGAGAAGTCACTTAAATGAATTTTGCTTAGGTGTTATTCATAAGTGAAGTTTAGAATTAATTTTCTTAATTTGATTGGTTGTTGGTATTTAAATTTTCATTTATTTAATATTTTTTAAAAAAGGAAACTAATTCTAGAATTACCTAATCTAGTCTATATTACCATACAAACAATTAAATATTTTAAAGATATAAGAATTAATATAATTTATTTATAGAAATAATTAAATATCATATATTACATTATAAATTTTAGAATATACATATAAATACATACGAAATGATAGAAATAATTTTATAAACAATTTTAAACATATTTCTATTAAGAGTGGATACAATAAATTATAGATTACAAAAAATAATGAACCTGAACCTAATAATATATTTATACTCACTATATAAATATGTATATATATATATATATATGTTATGTGTTCCTAAAAATGTGTCCAATGAATGCAAAACAGTTAAATATACAATTTTAAAAAAATTACATTATTTTTCAGAAAAATATATTAAAAATATATTAAAATTTTAATTTTCCATCATTTTCCAGAAAATATACTATAATAAAAAATCTTTTATTAATATTATTTAAAACTATTTACCCTACAATTTTATTATAATCAAAACTATAATAATTATATATATAAAGTATAAATGATTAAAGTTTTGTATATTTAAAAACAGAAAATATATGGTAATTTTTAAAAATTATATTTATAAATGAAAATATTTATTATAATATAAAGTAGAAAAATTGGAACATTATATTAATACGAGACTAGAGCTAATATACTCTATTAATATAATTATTTTGGTTTTGATTATAATAAAATTGTACGATAAAATTGTCTGAAAACAGTAATTAAAAGAAATTACAATATTAAAGTCTTACTCAGTCCTTAAATTTTTTAACCGTAGTTATACAATACACTTACAGTTCCAATGACTTATGTTAAATGGTATTCCTTCAAAATCAATCATTTGCATTTTTAATTTCAGAATAAGATAGATAAGCAATAATAGTTCTACTATATCATTCATCAATCGATAAAAGAATCAAATGAAAATGTTGGTTCTAAAGGGCGGTAACCACTGTAATTACAAATCAAATCCTGTAAGCAATATGGGCGGCAGCGATGAAAACAAGAAAACTTATTTTCGAATTATAAATAAAGAAGGAAATATTCTTATTTCATATGAAACTCTTATAATTACAGCACGAGAATCTAAAAAAAATACCCAAATAAAAATAGAGATTTAAGTATATGCAGGAGCAAATAAATACAAACATTTATGCTTTGCTTTTTCTTATTTCAAACCTCCATTTCCCAATCCCCTTAAAAACCGAATCACAAAATCCAAACCGTAAACAAACCGTACTTGAAGACGTTTTGGTTCAAAGTTTAACAACTTCAGGGATAAAGACAGGGTAACGGTCGATACAATCGGACCATGGTCCATCCTTAGGTGTCTTAATCGTACGGTTACATTTCCAGACAGCAGAGTTACACTTGAAACCACTTCCAAACGCAATCTGCCAAACTCGATCTCCTCTCCTCATTCTCCCTTTAGACTCGATGTAGCAAAGCTCGTACCACAGCGATGACGATGATGTGTTACCAAAACGATGTAATGTCATTCTCGAGGCTTCCACGTGTTCTCCAGATAGCTGTAGATTCTTTTGGAGTTCATCGATTACGGCTCTACCTCCTGCATGGATGCAGAAGTGTTCGAAGGCTAGCTTGAAATCAGGTATGTATGGTTTCCATTTCAGGTTAAAGATTTTACGTCCGATTAAAGACAAGAGGAAGAGGAGTTGCTCTGATGCTGGTAGGACCAGAGGACCTGTTCAATCAAAACCAAACCAAGAAAAAAAAATTAACCACAAGTTTTTTATTTTATTTTTATCGAACAAACATAATTTAAGGCAACCGAACTGAATAAGCTGAATTTTCCAAACAAACAAGACGTATGTGCAATAGTACATAGTTTTCTTAGAACCTAAACCAATCCAAACCGAAAACTGAACCGCTCAATCGACTTCTTGAACTATAACCCCAACCGAACACTAATTTCTCAAACCAAATCAAAACAAATAAATTATATCATTAGTATCTCCAAGAGTCTCTATCAATTAAAAATATGCAATAAATTGAAAAAGTATGAAAGAAAATGAAAATTGAAAAGGAGAGTATCTTATATAGATATCCAAATATAAATTGTGAGATACCCGTCTAAACATGTCAAGTGTTAATTGATTTAATTTATTTATTTTAAATTTAATTAGGCAAATAAATTTAATAAAAATATTAGTTTTATATATGGTGAGATACTCTTGACATTGATGATGCTTTAACAAACCGATTAAGTTTCATGAAATCGAATCGATAAGCCAAATTCTCCCAAAAACGAGACATACCAAATTATGATTTAATTATATTAAAAACTATAGCGGTATGTAATTTGTTTATTTAAAACCGAACCAAATCCAAACTAAGCAGATTCAAAAGATTCACACTGAACAAGAACCAAAATAGTTGAATGCCCACCCACCCGTTAGTATACTTTTCCTCCGTTTATATTATTGTTAGGGTATTAAAGTGAATTAAATGATATGTATTAATTATTATTACCTATTGTGGTGATGTTAGCCTTGAGGGCTTCACCGGCGATGGCCATAAGATCTTTGGACAAGTTGATGCCAATTTTTCCTTCTCTATCTTCCTGTTCATAGACGCAGTAGAAAGACTTGTCGTCAGCGCCACGGTGAGTCCGGACAAGGTGGCAAAGCTTGTACTTGGCTCTCCACCGGTCAGACCGACGGTTTGACATAAGAATTGCCGCGGATCCCATGCGGAAGAGACAGTTGGGAAGCAACATGGCTCTCTCGTTCCCTTTGTAGTAGTTAGGAGTTATGATCTCGGTGCTGACAATGACCGCATTAGAATTGGGATGAACCTGAAGGAGATCACGGGCCAGATCGACTGAGATCAGGCCCGCGCTGCAGCCCATCCCAGAGAGATTAAAGCTTTTAATGTTGCTCCTAAGCTTATATTTGTTGATGACCATTGCTGAGAGCGATGGGGTGGGCGAGAAGAGAGAGCAGTTGACAATGAGTATGTCGATGTCTTTAGGCAGAAGACCAGTTTTCTTGAAGAGATCATCCATAGCCGTGAAGATAACCATCTGAGCCTCGCTTCTTGCCTCGTCCATGGTTGGTGTCGGAGGAATGTAATGAATAGCTGGTGGGAGACAAGTCTCTTCACCTAGACCAGAACGTTCAAGGATTCGCATTTGAAACTCAACGCTCTTAGGCGAGTCCTTAAGGATCAAACGTGAATGTTCCATGAAAGTTGCGAAGGGGACACGGCACGTGACAGGCGGTTTGTAACAAGAGTAGTCAACAAGGTAGACGGTGCGTGGCTTGGACATGAAGTACACGGTGGAGATGAAGATAACAAGGAAAGAAGAACATAGGACCTGAACTATGTCAAAGTGAAGTGAGTTCCAAACATTAAGAATATCTTCTGGACCCATCCGAAGAAGCTCAACGGCGATGATTGCCATGATGGGGATCAAAAGAAGACTCAAGAAGTGATTGACTAAGTATTGATAGCCAAGTTTCACATACTTGAGCTTCACCGAGCTAGAAAAATCTGGCATCGTTGCTTGAGACATCTTCGGAAGGGAGATTTCTTAATGTAAAAATATATAAGTACTTTTGTTTTATTAACTTTTGTTATTAGGTTTCTGAAGATGAGTTAATGAAGACGAGCGAGGGGAGGTGAAGGATATAAAGGCAAAGAGGAGAAGGGGTAGATGAGAAGAGTTAATGAAGAGTAACGTCACCCAACGCTCTCGTTTTGCTCTCTATTTAATTTTTGCTTTATTTGACTATAATATTCAATTATCATGAGAGAAAAAATGTTTTGTTTTACTTCTCTTGGGTGTGAAGTGTGATGAGATCAAATGATAAGGACTGTTTCCCCCTTTGATATAAAATTTTCATATCTTTCAAAATTGTTGTTGAGATAGAAATAAATAAAACCGGCGGAGACGTGTCAACGTTTGGTTTAATCGAGATCAATTGTTTGGCAACTACTTTGATTTGATGATCATGTAGCGAAGTAGGCGCCAAATAGTACTGTTGCATTAATATGAATCCAAGAGAACATTGTTTTCAGAACTATATACTATGTACAAAGTTTCACAAATGAAAGGATTAGTAGTACTAATCTTTTTTTACGCATGAATTAAATGAAGTTTATAATCATACCCTGAAAAATGTACGTAAAATGCCGACAAAAAATTATACGTAAAGTTACTTGCGAGTTTGGACCTATCACCCATCAACGTGACAGATCACGTGAAAGTTAGAGAAATTATAGTTACATAATTATAGTCACAGAGTTACAGCTTTGTGGTCAACTCCCGAAATTGAAGATTAATATAATTCGCATTTTGACGTTTTGTTTATATACTTATTGCTTAATATACTAACTTAGTAATGATGAACGAACCAAGTAGTGGTGAAACCTTGGTGCATATGATTTGTTTGATTGAGTGTGTCATTTAAGCCATTGTATGAAAACTCTGTCCGAGATTTTTTACGCAAATGTTTTGAAATGAATTTCTTGGAAATGTGGAGAATCATTGCGGAAACGCATTTCTAAAGAAACTCAATTCTAAAACGTGATGGAAACGCTTGTTTTTATTTTGAGAACGCGGTTGAATCTTATCTTTTTATTTGAATACTCTCTGTTTTAAAATAGTTGATGTTTTGGTTCAATGCACAAAAATTAAGAAATATATTTTTATCTAAAAAATAACATTTAAAATATAAACTAAAACAAATTCAACCAATCATGAAAAAAACTATAAAACATCATTCTTCATACAGTTTTCAATAAAGCTAAAGCTAATATAAATATCAAAACATCATCTATTTTGAAACGGAGGGAGTACATAGTAAATAAATAATTTAGAAGGGGAGTATTTGATATTTTATAACTAAATAAAAATTAATTAACTAGCTTGATATATAGCACTGGAAAATGATTTTGTTAAGAACAAATCACTGAAAATTACCTGATGGTCTAAAGCTCGAGAAGAAAACCAGAGCCTTTTAGCATGATATTAAATTATTAATCGAACTTGATAGAGTTGGTAAAAACGAGAATGGCGATATTGGTCTAAATATTTTGACCTCCAACATTATGATCTTATTTATTTACTTTGGTTAAAATATCATCAGTTGTTCTATAATTTTTCAATTAAGTTATTTATGGGAATATTAACAATCTTTTATTTTAATATCATTTGATACGTTTTTGTTCTTGAAACTTTAAAAGATTGCCTCTACGCTTTCAGACATTTCGTTTCCAGTTGTACTCCCTTTATGTTTCGATATAAGTCATATAACGTAATACATACGGTCTCCCTAATGTTATGTTTCAAAAGTAACTCAAAAACTGAGATTAAGTAACATGATGAGACTATTTAACTGAACCAAATGGAAGACTATTTAACTGAACCAAATGGACAAAAAGGACGCTGACATACCAGTTAATATGTTAATATTTAGTTATTTACTAAGAAATTCATCGAGTTTGGGCCCGATAGTCATTTGAAAGTGGAAACACACACGAGGGAAAATCAAACAGTAGTTACAATGTTTGACTTGGAAAGTGCAACTAGACAAATCTTGAGACCCATGTTTCGGAAAACATGAGGCAAATCAAATAGTAGTTGCGATGTTTGACTGGGAATCTGAAAGCAGACAAATCTCAAGATCCGACGATTCCACCAAAACCTCAGATCAAACCCAAATCTTTTTACCAAACATATATAAACTTTATCCCATACTTGGATAACAATGCACGAGTCTTTACATTTTTATCATTCGTGTATCAGAACAAATTAGAGAAAACTCAAGAGAAATTGAGATCACAAACCTTTAATTATAGTTAATGAATCTTCACAATAGTTACGAGGACTTTCGTAGCCCCATTGTGAGATCATTAATGCCCACAAATTTTGATGAAGCAGTTTAGTTTGGAACTGTTCACCAGCTGCTTGATATGTACTTGAGCATCTCATTTAATATGAATATAATGTGGATGTGTTTCATTAGTACACCGATTTCTAGTCCACAATACAGTTCTTCCATCACCTTTCATAATAAAATAATATATTTTATTCTTTTAAAGAAATAATAAACCTTAGATTCTAGATGCAAAATCAGTAAATCCCAAAGTCTAGAAATAAAACTTAAGCACAAAATCCTAAACCCTAAACTCTTTTTTTTGAACTGCAATTTCATTAAAAGGATAAAGACTAGTTTGAAGAAAAGGCGTACAAAGCATGTTTCGCGACAGAATCAGTTAGACTGTTTTTCCCTCAAGGGATAAAGCTAAAAAAGATAGATGAAAAACAACAAGAGAGCTCATATAAGTCCTGCAGGATGCCTATAAGTTCCTTGATAAAGTCTTTCTTTTGGATAATTCCATTAAGATTTGAGAGTCGGAGTTGACGAGAAAGTTGGTGACGCCCATGTTCCTGGCTTCCTCGAGAGCTTGTCGGATTGCTAGAGCTTCGGCTATTAACGGCGACATGACAAATTCCTCTGTGTTGCTTCCTTGGTAGAAAGATGGCCTCTGATGATCTGAGAAGACCCACCCCTACCGTTGTTTTTGTGTTTCGCTCCACGCCGCATCAGTACAGACCTTTAAATGATTAGGGAGTTGGTGGTGGGCGATGCGTACCATGTTTTCTGGTGGTGCTGCAGCCTGTTCTTTTTCTTGTTGTTGAGCACTTTGCCATTCTACCGCTTCTGAGATTGCCTTTGAAATGATATCTTCTGGTGAGAGAATCTTACTGTCGAAGATTCTTTTGTTCTTGCTATCCATATAGCCCAGCATAGCCATGGAAAGATGTTGGCCGATGATGCTCCAGTAGGGGGAAGGCAGATGAATTTCTTTGACGCTTGGAGGTAGCTAGCAAACGACCTGTTTGCGGCGAAGGTTGGTCTGTGTTGCAAGGGGACTAGGTCCCATATTTTAGCTATCAACGGACACAGCGCAAAGAGGTGAATTGCTGTTTCCCTGTCGCCACAGAAGGTGGATGCTGTGTGATCAAACATTCTCCTTTTCTCCAGGTTTTCACCAAGCGGGAGAGCTTCCTGGGCGGTCTTCCACAAAAAGGGCTCCCTAAACTCTATCTCCTAAAACTCAAACATAAAATCCTACTATCTAAACAATATATATAGTCCTTGTTATAACTTCCAAATGTCGAATTTAAGTTTTAGCAAAAATAAAACTTGCAAATGCCCATCCATTGAATTTATAATCTATTTAACTACGACTACAAAGTTGTCTGGGTGAAAATATTTGATTCGTTAGGCACTACAGAAAACACAATCTAGATATCAGAGAGCCTCTCTATAGTGACCAAACATTAGTAGCAAGAAAATAAAACAAGATGATATTACGAATCAATCTGAGTTTGGGAATCTTGTTAAGTAATTGGTCACTTATATCATAGGGTTCAAGTTGAATCTCTTGCTCTTCCCATGATTGCGTGTATTCTCTTCTCTTTTCTCCTTTTTCTCGTAGTCTATACAAACAATGACAGAGTAAGAAACCATGCTCTGATACATGGATAACTAAGGGCATTTTCACTTAATTCAGTTGCTAATTTATTTCTAATTCGTAAGAACCATAAACTATAATTTATACAACGGTCCCGCACAAATATAATGTGATGTGATAAAATCAATACACGGAGAAGACCAACTAGCTGCCAGCCTGCCAACTACCTTATAAGACGTTTAGCAAAAATAAATAAATGTACCGAACACTTATTCTTCAATTTGTAAATATACGTGTATATCTCTCTGTGTTTCTGAATTTTCGGATTGTATGAATTAGTTGTAACTCTCAACTTTTGACAAAAACTCGTATTTATTACATTATGATAGTGTTAGTACTTTTTTTTGTATGAATGTTAAATTTATTCCAATTTTTGTATGATAGGTTGCAAACCACTTCTGCAAATAATTATCAAATTTCTCATTCCTGCTGCCGCGAAGCGAAGCCATACGATTCCGAATCAACTTGTCAATGAAGCTAGTAAGGAGAACTTTATCACGCGGTGGCTCCCCAATGTTCCTGTTGTTCCTCTCTCTCCATAAAGTATGTACAGTAGCTTGGAAAGCATATGATAATGATACTGTCAGTCTACATGTGGGAAACGTTGTTCCTTGCACTTAGTTTTTTGTTTTTGTTTTGTGAGACTTAGTTGCACTTAATTTATTCCTCAAAACTCTGGGTAAACTTCGAAATCTCCTAAAAACTTCTTTTTTTTTTTTTGAAAAAGTGATCTCCTAAAAACTTGACAAGTTATTCTTTCATACCTTTTAAATTTTTATCAATTAGAAGGAGTTAGGCATTGGTCGTTAATATTCCTCTAGGTTTAGAATCAGCTTTTGTTAATACCAAAAAACATGGTGTACAGAATTCTCTCCACCAGAATTCGAAATAAAAAGACAATAGACCCAACTCATGCGTTTAACCAGTAACCTACATACACCTTATTTTTACACAAGGTTACTTAATGAAACACTTCCATTAGCTAGAGTCAGTTACCCTACTTTGAATACGTGTAAGGCATATCCAAAAATATAGTAATACGTATGAATTGTCTTTGGAAGAAATTATAATTGATGTGGAATAATGATCATATTAAACCTATTATATACGTTGAAAGAAAAAAAAAACAAGCCATAGATGTACATATCTTTGGCAACTAATGAACTAAATTAATTTGGGAATGAGACCTATTTTGTCGCAAGTAACCCAAAAATGACACATGCGTTGACCCTAAATTTATCATATAGAACATGCATGTGAATGTTAACATCAACGAAAATTATATGTGATAGTGTAAATAATTTTTATTACTTTTAAATAAAACTGATTACTTGTAGCAACTTTATTATATTTATTATTAGATGAATATCACGCGAGATTACAATAATATGTTTGAAAATAAGATACGACATGTCCGTCATACAGAGGCCACAAGTTGTTTCGACCACACAGCGGTAAACGCATGAAATTATGACATGAAATTATCACCAATCTTCAGATGTGACAATTTGAGCTATTAGAAGTATTTATATGCTTGACGATTCACACTCAGATTAATCATTGATTTCTTGCGAATCAAGCATCAATTTTGTTGAAAAGGAGCGACAATTAGTTTTGATCCCATAGGTAAACATGTTTTTTGTTTGACCACTTGCTCTATGTGACTAATATTAAAAGGTACAAGTCGTTGATAACAGGATCGCCTTTGAATGCGTTCAGGATCAAGACGAGACGTAACCAATTCACCAGTTGGTAATTTCACAATTTTTCCCAATAAAATACAAAATATTAAACAAAATACGGACATGAACAAGAAAGATATTTTTACATAGTTTCGCAATTATGTTATCCGTCCTCTGGTAGAATTTCCTTAGGTGTCATAATAGAGAAATATAATTACATGTTATTCCTTCAATCTGCATACTGATAGAAATTAGCAAAAACAAAAAATATTTCGGAATATTTAGTAATTTGAGAATATTAAACTACTCGTCCGGTCTCTGCTCTCGTTGCAGACATTTCCCTCCAGCTTAGACCAAGCTTGATATCCTTTATCAGCGTTCAACTGCACTATATCCAGAGGTTTCATTGCTTTCTACTTGGTTCACTCAGCCAATATTAAACTGAAAATGGCTGTGATTTTCTTTGGTTTCATTTTGAAGAAAATTAAATAGAAAGTAGCAATGATTACTGATTAGGAGACCATCTTCCCAACTATCTCTTTTGATTTTGATAATAATTTATTTGTAACTATTGGACCATGTCTTTTCCCTATCATTCTATCAATTATACAAATCTGGTGAAAGATTTGACCTAAACGTTTGGTTTTTGTCCCCTAGCTTTAATTAGAATGATTAAGAAATAAATTTATTTGTGATTAATTTGTTCAGAATTCTTTTCATATTATTAGGTTGACTGATTTATACTTTTTTAATAATTAGGATATAATTTTTCTCAAGTTCAATTTGTTGTGAGATTTTTTTTTTTGAACAAGTTTTGTTGTGAGTTATGTTACATTAATGCCGATTGATAAGTTAAGAGTGGAGATAAATAAATAACCGAGATTTCATGTAGTACTTGCGGCTTAATCCGTTTTCTGTGAGTTATAAAAATTGATATTTGGCTTGTAAAGAATAAATATTCTTAATTTCATATACTTTTGTTTTAATTTCATATAAATTATATTTACTGGTTACAAGTCTCCCTGTACTTCCTGTTACTTGTTAGTTACTCATGGATTATTTAAAATTACTTGCATTTCACGTGGACTACCCGCTTAAATTTCAATTAGTAAATCTCGTTTTAATAGTGTACTTCACATGATATGTACTTACAAAATATCTAAAAAGTTTGAGATCTATTACTTGATTTGATAACGACTATTATGCATCTATACTATTATTTGCGAAGTGATTTTTCGCTTTGAAACTCCCTTAAAAGTTATATCGGTTAAAGTCAATGACACTCTTAATAATTTCTTACATATAATTAATTTTATAATTAAAATTGAAGTTTATGTTAAACATATTAGATTTATATGTTATAAATATATAAGGTTTATATGTTATATTAGATAATTGATAAAAATATTTTTTTAAATAAGATAAATCTTATACATGTTGTGTTGTTATCTATAAAAAAATTATTTTTAATGTGTGAGTGTTAAAATTTACAACATAAAGATATAAAATAATTTATAATTAAATATTAATCAAACTAAAACACTTGTATAGATATATTTTCTAAAATATTCTAAGGTGTGAGTGTTTTAAAAATTTTAAGACAATAATAAACATATATATATATATATATTGATGAAGTTGCTTACTATATATAAATAATTTGATGTTTGATTCAAAATTTTCAAGACATAAATAATATTGTATTATGTTATTTTTGAATTAATAAAACATAAAATAATAAGTATTATACAAAAAATTATATCCGTATATGCGGGCAAGGCTACTAGTTTATATATATATATATATATACACGATTAAGAAGCAAAGAACTAGCACAGACAAATACAAGTTAAATTGATTGATTACCCTACAGGTAATTACCACAAACACATGGACACGAGTGTGTCTCTATATCATTATGTGCCTCTAGCGGTGCAAAAAGAAAGAAATCAAGCCCAATGAGCCTTTGGAAATTTTATCTTTCGCTTACAAGTATTTGGGCTAAAGTATATAATATTGGACTGGAATACGTCACGGTTGAAGCAACTTCTTGATAATGATGAACCACCCACTCTTCTACTTTCCAAGCTGATCTGACGGTTGAAGGAAGTTTTGACGAAGCAGTGAACGGCGTCCATGGAGTATCCACGCTGCTTCTCCTGTTATTCTTCCACAGGATCACAACACTCAAGAGACATTGTTTGATCCTATCATAAAAGGCACACCAATGTGATGAACTCTGGTGCAAATGTTCAAATCACTCTCAAAGGATTGGTCTTACATCTTCTTGCTCATTGACCCAATGCCGTTTCAGTGCCATCAAAGCCTCTCCCCTCAACTAGTTGCATTGGAGCGGCCCTTGACCACTGCAAACGCTTCAATATGAGAAACATTTATATCTCTAATTTACTTGAAGACTTGTTCAAGTATTGCTGTTGTGAAGCATTAGCAAATGATCTAAGTGGTAGCTTTCAATTGTGCATGAACGTATTTTATAGTCTAATAACACCAAGCCACTTCTTCATATTTGAAAAGATAAAAACCAAGAGATAAACAATGAAGGTTTGGGCCGAAAAAATACATCTCTTCCAGCCCAAAATCCAATACATTTTTTAGCATGAAGCTATGTTATCTCACAAACTAACAAAACACTTGGATTCATTTTGATTATGTTTATGCTTATGAGAATGTGAATAGTTTATATAATATATGATCCAGAGTTAAAAGAAAGCTTATCACAAGATCCTTGCACTTCATCACCTCACCTCAGCCCATCCATGTGCGCTTCAAGCTCTCCTTTCTTATAGTATAAGATCACGTGAGTGAGACATGCCACACGCACGTACATAAAAGATACATACAATCGCATGTGCAACCACAAAGTAGTGGAAGAGAGTGGGAGATGATAACTACTAAAATACTACCAAGTTTAGTATAGAGTATAAAAATCATCCTTTGACATTTCCCCATTCCCAATCACCTTTAACTTTTCTTAATATAATTTATACTCCCAAATGCGATACAGCTGTTATAAATATTTATAGTTTAATCGGAAAACCTGACAAAACCAACCCCCGACTTGTTGACACTTCCGTGCATTTCCCTCTTTAATTCCCACTCTCCTCTTCACTATTACAACTAAATATAAATGACCTTATAATTCATAACCAAAAACCATAATGAATTAAATTAACTAGTAGAATGCTGTCTTGTGTTTGTGATGGCCCGGCGAATCAGCAGAGAGACAGTGAAGAAAGAGGCCAAATGAATTGTCCCTTTCTATTAGATTCGTAGTATCACAACACGTCAGAATCTAACGTTCCATCCACTGGTAAGGCGATAAGAACAAGGGAAATAACAAATTAAAGAAGCCTCCAACAATACTAACTGGAAGTAGTAATGGTAATTATAAAGTCTTAAACCCATACTTAGAGACTAATGAAGAGAACCACAAGAGATGCAAAACTGTTTTTGATTCAACTTTTAACTATAAAAACAAAAATTAAATAAAACAAACTCTTAATACAAAACCCGGCTACTTATGTCTGAAGCTCTTACATCTCTCCGGAACACACTTTGTGTATGTCTTAAATACTTTAAAGAAAAAAACATTAAAAATTAAACAAAAATATAACTCAAGTTGCAAAACTTTTCCTGGTGCAAGTGATGTGTTGAGGAACGTTCTGATCACCAAGGAAACCAGAACCAGGTAGCTCGAGCCCAAGATCTGCAAAGTCAAAGTCCGGTAAAGCACTCGGACCACAGTCTCCAAACCCGTTAATGTCATCGAGCAGACCAAAGTCATCAAGCTGATCATCAGTAAAGAAACAATCAAAGTCTAGGTCTTCCTCGTTAACACCAGCAGGTCCCATTGGTTCCTCAAAGAAACCAAAATCAGGGATCGGCAGATCAGCAAAGTTGAAATCGAACAACACTTCCTTGCCCGAATCAACATCAGTTGTAGGAATCTTGACCTCTACTTCTTCCTTAGGCTTGACACAAGTGAGAGCCGAAGCTGAAGTGTCTTGCTCAAGGGGAGAAGAGCGAGAGCATTGACTAGTCTCGGAAACAGAATCATTAGTGATGCCGACAAGTGCATCATACTCTCTCCTCTTCTCTATGTAAGCTTGATAAGCTGCTTCTTCGGTATCAAAAGTACCCAACCAAGTCCTGATTTTAGTGATTGGATGTCTGATCTCAGCAGCCCACTTCCCCCACTTCCTCTGCCTAACGCCAACACGCTTCTTAGGCCTTAGAGCAGGTGATGCTGATGCTGATGCTGATACTACCTTCTTGCTGGTGGTTTTGGTACTGTCTTGGGAGGAAGACACGGAAGGCTCGACACGAGGAGGTTCGAGAGGTGGGAAGTTAACTTCACGGACGATGCGTTTCACTTGGCGAGGCTGCTTAACCACTTCTTCCTCGTCGCTAGAGGAATCATCAGTTGCGTAAGGATCGTTGACGATGATCCGAACTTTTCTCAGAGGCTGGTGGGTATCCTGAGGATGGGATGATAAAGATAATAAAGAGTTGCTTCTCTTTGGTTTCTTCATGTCAACCAAAGACTGTTGTTTACTTATCTCTACCATTGTTGCTGACGTCACAAAAATAAAACCCAAATCCTCAAAAATACCCAGAAAATTAAAAAAAAAACACTCAAAACTCTTAAAGATCAAAACTTTGTTTTTGTAATAATAAATTAAAAATCTCAGCGAACTATGAAAAAAGAAAACTTTTGCTGTTTTATGTGAAAACCCCCAAACACTTCAACGCCAGAACAAGTCCTGGAGACATAAAAACCAAACATAGAGAGATGAGTTTAGTCGCTGTCTGTAACAGATCTCTTAAAAGGGTCGAAGAATTGAGATAAAAGTCGATACCTTTTGGGTCTTAAGCGCATGGAAAGAGACGGAGTCTCGAGAACAAGCCTCTGCTTA
Organism: Brassica rapa; assembly: GCF_000309985.2. Classification (NCBI taxonomy): domain Eukaryota; kingdom Viridiplantae; phylum Streptophyta; class Magnoliopsida; order Brassicales; family Brassicaceae; genus Brassica; species Brassica rapa. Next base: position 22,447,152 of record NC_024801.2, on the reverse strand, counting down.
GAGCAGAAGTGAAGAGCGTTTGAAGTAGGAACAAGACCAGGTTTGGAACAAGATGTTGATGAGATCGGACAAGAGATGTTGTTAATCAGAGACAAAATCACAGCTTTTGATTCAAATCCAGCCGACATAAATCCGCGTTCAGAAACGCTAACTGTTCCTGTTCTTCAAAAAGACACAACAAGAAGGAGAAGAAGAACTAAAAGTGAGAAACCAAGAACACAGCTTAAACCCTTGAGCAGAGAGAAACAGAATCTCTTTTGACTATATATATAAAATAATAAAAATAACTCGATTTTTACAAAGACTACGCAAATCTCTAGAAGAGAAAACATAAATATCAAACAAACAATAAACAAATCCGAGGACGAAGAAGAAGAACGATTCATTTTAATAAATTCATGGAGAAACGCAGAATATTTTATTTACCTTTTTGTTTGTTGAAATGTGTTTTTCTTCAGATTCTCTCTCTTCTATCTTCTGCTCTCTCTCTGTCTTTTTTTCTTTAACTATGGTGAAGCTTTCATGCTCTTTATATTCTCATTTTATATAGCGATTTCACTTTTTTCAATGACGGTCAAAATGAACCATTCAATGAAAAGACCGACACTTATGGGAAATTAATTATCAAAAAGAAAGTAAATATTCAATAAATATTCAGTTTTCTTTTGTAGTAGATTTGTAACCATAAATAAGTAACTAAATTGGTAATTAATCTTTTATAGTCTTCACATTTATTGACCAACTCAGAGATTTTAATGAATCTTCCGTTTTCTTACTAATAAATAACTGTATTTGACTGTTTATTTAGCGTTACATTACTATTTTAGAGTAATAAATTTTTTTTTTAACCGTCATTGAGAATTAAAAAGTGAACTTGCATCATATAATAAAATGAGCTGGCACTGTGGGAGTAGGGACAATTTTAACATTAATGGCGCATGACTCTCTCTCTTACTCATGCTTCTATCATGGCCCGCCAAGAATCCCAGCGCGTGTTACACACTCTCCCTTCCCCCACACAGAAGTTAACAAGTCATTTTATAATCTTTTTTTTTCTTTTTAGTCGATTTTAGTTATATGATTTGCTATCTTTTTAATTTATAGTAATGTTTTTATTTGGATAGATATCTAAACTTTCAGTACAAATCATCCAGTTGGTAAAGAAATCTCTACAATATATGAATGAAATCTTTAAAAATCTTGCTAAATTCAACTTTCACTATAAAAAATTTTGACTTATTAAAATACAAAAAATATTTTGATTTTAGATTTTGGTTTGATTTAGTTCGAATTTTAGATCTTAGTCGTTTTGTTAAAAAAAAATATTATTTAGTTTGGATTTGATTTATTTTCCTATAGATTTTGGATGATTTAAATTCTCTTTAAAATAAATTATAATAAAAACTTGTTTCAATATTAGTTTAACTAGTTTTTGGTTTTTGTTGATACGAATATTTATGTCAAATATTGGTGATAACTAAAGATTTATCGATCTAGTTCGTTTTGTTTAATTTGGTTGCTAAAAAATTTAAAATTATTCAATTTTGAATTATAAAAAAACATAAACTGAATTATTCAAATAAACTAAAATTGGTTTAAGTTCACAGTTAAATATTTAAATATCCAAAAAATAATTATTAAGATATTTTGGTTTAAACATTACTAATATTCTGGATTATATATAAGTTTAAATATTTTATATAGCTAACCTAATATTTTTATATAATGTGTTAAACATTACTAAAAATTGTTTTTTGATGCATACCGTGTTGGCTTAACACCTAAAACATTTCAAATAAGAATCCATTTATACTTATATTATCTTTTTATCACATATTTATATTATCTAACTCCATTCTGAACTGAAAAAAACAACTGATTTGCTACTCTCTTTTTTTTTGTTCCAGGTAATTTTCCAGAGGTTTACTCACGCGTTTGGTGCTTCTTTATAAAAAACAAAGAGCGGCGACTCGGAAAACTTTCCTCGGTACGAAAGAACCTGCAAAATGGGTTAATGTGAATGTTTGACCCAAAAAAATAGGTATCTTGTACCAGATGAAATAGACAACATATACAATGTCGTACACACTAGAAAACTGTAAGCATTGTTAAAAATAATTTGAAGTTAAACATCATATGAGTCGCTCGACTTTCTCTCACTTGGTTTAACATGTTCAAAATTGTTGTATACAGTATTAAAACAAAGTAGTGAGGTGGTCGTGGAATAAATATCAAATCAAAAAGATAATTAAGCAACAAGCTGTCGATGTAAAGAACAACACCATATGATTACCGGAGGTGAAAAGAAAGTGCTGATTTTATATGGAGTTTTTGTCAAAATTTTAGAGAATAATGTTTAAGACACATGTGACACATGTACGAAAAGACTGTTCTTATATTTCCCTACAATCTTACTAAGCGCGAGTTATAGTCTCTACCATCAATCATAACATTTAACCTCATAACTATCTTTTTGCAAAAGTGAACGAAATCAAATTTCACAAAATATAAAAAGTGGTCTATGTATTGTGATATACTGGTGTATGGTGTAAAAGACAATTATATTACATGAGCAAATCGCGCAATGATAGATCACACCATTATGTTATAGTGGTGATTATGACAGCAGGGACAACATTAGTATGTTGTGAGTCCTCTTGTGACCTTATATCGACTTAAAGAACTAAAGCTTAGAGCTAACTTCAGTCAATTTCTGAGATTTTATTTTTCTTCCTTTTTCCTCGTATTGTATATGCCAAAATAAAGCATCTGCTTTACAAAAATCACATTAAATTTTTCTAAAACATCTTCTTATAAACGTAAAACCAAACCAATCTTATATGTGAAAGAACGAGAAGTTAACTCTCGCTACTCAATTTCTGGTCAGTTTAGCAACATATGATTTCTTGTAAATTGTAATAATTTCCCAAGAAATATCACACATATTTGATGTTTTATTTAGTCCATATTCTTCGTATGCATAACATCAGTGTCCACTCTCTCGCATAAAGTTCGTGTATAGAGCATGTGACATGTATATCAAATAGCATCGGTAGAAGTGGCTTTACGAGTCGATCATTTACCTGAAAATTCTTAATCTAATAAAATATGTAGCTGAAGAAAACTATGACACATTTTTTAAAATAAATTATATCTGTTGATTCGGTCAGTTTCAGGATAAATATACTTAGTTTACTATAGACTGGACCGGTTACCATACTGTCTGATTCAAATTTAGAATATCTTCGGAATAATGCTAGAAAGTAAACTGATCATCTCTTATGATCTACCATGTAAACCAATTAGACTGAAATTCAAATATAAACTAGTCAAATGATAATAATTTAGTTATCAGAGAAATCAAATCCAAAACTGATTACACCAAACTCCAAAAAATTACTGCTGGACTACCACCACTCGGTTTGTATCACAAAATTGCATACATCTAATTTGGTAAAATGAATATGTAAAGTTGTGGTACAATTTAATTGCCACGATTGGGTGTTAATAATAATAACTAAGAAAAAGGGGAAAGCATATAGTATGTTTAAGCATGAAAAGTTTAGAAATAGAATCCAACTGTCTTGGCATGTGAGATGCACATGAGATGAAGATATGGGTTCATCGGAGCATCAGGTCGTCACATTTTAGACGAAGAGGTACCATGGCTCTTCGCTACCTGCCAAGTTTACATAGGCAGAAAGGGCCCTTCGAAATCTAATGGCCCATCACTTTATCACGTGATCTCTCAAGAGCTTGAATACTAAATTATCCAGGCTTTTCTCGAGCAGATTTTCATTGTACGTATCAAAATAACTAAATTTTTTTTTTTTTTTTTTTTTTAATATAAATATTTATTAATCTACCCGAGAATCGGGAATTTCAGATCCAGTTACAAACCCGTTTCGAACAAAATTTCCAAAATCAACCTATTACAACACTAGCTTCGCCCGCCCACTAAACCCGGCACATTCCGCTAGTCCGTTTATCGGTTTCCTTTGAAATCGGTTGCCGTTCTCTACCATCGACGAGAATCAAGAGAAGGTGAGGTTCTCCTTGTTGCCTCGGATGCCGGGACTTCCCGCGTCGTCTCCGGAGTAGCTAGCTTCCGATGAACTCCACCGAGTTTGTAACCGTTACTGACAATGAAGCGCAAGACGACTAATAGGGGAGTGTTTCGGATACTTACCACGAGCCTTGCAAGCCACCAAAGCCGAGCTAGTACGCAACGTCACACAACGCTTGAAACCATCTCCCAACCCGAGCAAGAGCTCGCTACTGCCGCCACCAAACCTGTACTACCAAAAGGGCCGGACCTCCATGCCACACACCGACAGAGAAGACTCTAACGACTAGCACAAATGTCAGCCAAGCAACACTACCGATGAAGAATCAAGTGATCTTCTCCGGTACTGGGATGTGAGCTAAGCACAAGAGGGACACCGCCGCGACCATGACGAAAGTCGGGACGTCTCTTGCCGCCTTCGAAAACCGAAGAAGCAGTGACCGTGACTCGCAAAATAACCACCGGTGTCTACGGTGATATGAATAGAGCTCAAGAGAACAACCTTAGAATTAGAAACTGCCGCAACCAAACCAAGGTATCAAGCCGATGACGAGATGTTGAAATTGAAAGGTCAGGTGAAATACAAAAAAAGAGCTTGAACCGGCCATAGACGACCGGGTAGGACTCTGCTCAGCACTCCCACACGAGTCGGAATCGGTCAGGTACCATCATCCCGCCTGCATACCAGACCGCGCCTCACCTCCGAAGTGAAGCCACCACCGGAGCTGACCTTGGCTCCAACGAAGAGGAGACGAACCCCGACGACACCGTAAGGGTTCCCGGTTCCAAACGAAGAAGCCGCACGCCACAACCAGAGAAACGCTGTAGCCACGCCACAGCCAACCGGGGAGCGCTCCAACCCCATCATCCCGAGCAAGAAGGTCGCCAGAGAGAGATTAAAAGGGGAAACGCAATCCTCTCTCTCAGCCACGAAAAATCCGACTCCACAGCCAAATCCACTGCACACCACCGCGTCTTGACTCCAACACAAGCTGAATCGATAGCAAACTCCGACGAACCTCGCGAGCGGTCACCGGAATCAACAAGAGACGCTTGACCAGAGCCCGAAACAAAGCAACAGCGGAGGGGAGTGACCGGGAAGCAAAGAGGAAAACAGAGAAAGAAGGAGGGAAGCCTCCGGCGGCCGGACGCGCGCGAACGCGCCGGACAACGCCAGAGCAGATCTGAAAACTTGGTTGGTTTGTTTTTGTCGCGAGAGGATAAGGGAGAGAGGAGAGAGAAAAATATATGTTCCAAAATAACTAAATTGAGTCTACAAAGACAATGAATATTTTATCGCATAAACGTTAATAAATACAAAGTTAATTACCTTCTTCAATACTGTGTATCTTCTGTTTTAGCAAAAAAAAAAAACTGTGTATCTTCTTGCTCACACAATTGTCATTTGAAAATAAATACATAGGAGAAACAGAGTCTACAAGCATAGGAGAAACAATACAATATTTAAAACTGAAAAGCAAGAAAGAGTGTAGAAAATAGGACAAACGTGTTTCCCATGAGAAAAGTTGGAGATAAGATCAGGAAACTTATCAACAAAGTCTCAAAAACCAAAAATGAATACATAGTAAAATATATATTTTTGAAATAGTTTGAAAATAAGAATAGTAATAGAAAACAATTAAAATAGAAATCAATAAAATATATAGTATAATAAAATAAATAATTTTTAAGAACATATGAGTAAAATTAAGAATAAAAAGATATTCCATTCAGGATGTTATTTATCAAGATCAAATAAAATAAAATAAAATAACTCGACTGATTTTTCAATAAACTCAAGTTAACTAAACTCAACAAAATATTAAAGCAAAACTACAACCAAGAATTAACAGATGATTAAAACAAAATTTTCTGAAATAAACAATTAGAAAACAAAGATAATAAGATACAAAATATAAATATTAAAAAAAATTTTGTTTTTATAATACAAACAAGAGATCTTAGTTATTGTATCTAAATAAATATATAATGTTTTAAAGTTATGCTAAGAATTTGGAAAAAATCATTGACTATAAATTTAATACCAATATGAAAAAATACTCTCTCTTTATTTTTAAATAAGTGTCATTTTGACATTTTTCATCAAATTAAAAAAAAACTGAAATATAATTTTTTTTTTTGTTAACTATACATGTTTGACCAATAATTTTTGAAATAAAATAAAATTATTTATAAAATCAATGCATTTTGAAATTAATTTTAAAATAAAAATATGTAAAATTTGTATTAAAATTCTAAAGTTATATTTTTATGTAATAAAAAAATGTTAGGATAACATTTATAAAACAGAGGAAATATATAGTTTAACAGTTTGAGTACAAGACACAATATAAAATTTAAGTTCAATAGTGTAAGTTTCTACTGAAAATATAAAGTAAAATTTAATTTAAGTTAAAAAAAAAACATAAAGTAAAATTATTGTACTTCAAAAACTATATATATATATATTTCCAAAACAGTTAATTTCAATTTAAGTGAAAATGTATCTCAACAAAAACATACAAAATATAAGGAAGTTAAAGAAATTGACTCGAAAAGATGGATGTTTACATAAGAAAATAAAAATAAAGTTGGGATTTATAGAGAAAAAAAATGTTGTTTTATTTCTAGTTTAGTTATCTAGATAACTTCAGGTTTGAGTAATAGAATTGTTTTTTTACGGAAAAAAAAAAAGAAGATAAGTGGGTCACGCAAACGGTGGCGCGTGACTCTTTTCTCGCCATTTAGCCGCCTGCCACTCTGCAGGTCCCACTTTCCCGCCTTATTCTTCCCGCCCAAGTAAAAAACTGTCACCACCAAACCTAACCTGTCTCATCTCCTTCCACGTATTCACTATTGCCACCTGCCTTATCGTTTTGTGCTATGGCTAACGAATCCCTCTGGTTTGCTCGTTTCTCGAGACCAGCTGGTTGAACTCTTTTTTGGGGGGGGGGGGGGGGGGGGGGGAAGGGGGGGGGAGGAGGAAACTTATTGCAGAAGATGTGAAACATAGTCGGTTAATTATAAGTCAAGAACCTTAACTGTAAAGAAAGATATCGCAGATACTCCGTTTGTTGATGTACGTTTTGGAAAAAAAAATTGTTTTAAAAAGATATATTTTTTACTTTTTTAATATATAATTTTATAAAAAATTATAAATTAAAAAAAAAATTAATGGTATTTATTGAATTTCTATTAGTTAAAAATTATGAAAAATTAATTAATTAATTTTCTTAATATATGTAAAAAGTTAGAATATGCATTTCTTAAAAACAGTGTATGTTATGATTACTATGCAAGTTAGTTATGACACTTAGGCAACGCTTTAGACATCTAATCGGAGGAGTATGTCAGAACTTGCATATGTTATTGGTTACGATAATATATTGTTCCAAGTAGTGTGAGTAAATAAATTATTGTGAACACGGAAAGATCTTCAAATAATAACGAGGAGAAGTAAAGCCTGCAAGTCGAAAACATTTGACAAGTTTTATGACTCGACTAAGTTGCATGACTCGATACAGTCAATCAATTGCTTAACTAAAATAATAATTCTATTTGTTTCATATTAAATGTTACTTTAAATTTATACACACAAATTAAGAAAACATTTAACTTTGTATATTTTCATAGAAAAAATTATTATTTATACACATAACTATATTTCAACCAATAAAAAAATAAACTGAAAAAAAAAGTTCATATTTTTTTGCATCAAAATACTAAAACGACACTTATTTTGCTACAAAATTTTTTCGCTATAACAGCACTTAATATAAAACAGAAAGAGTACTTATGTTCTTAATTAAGGTTTGGCAATTAATTATCTCAACGACTTGTCAAAGGGAATGGCGTAATAGTATCTAATTGTGCTCTTTTCTTTTGGATGTGTGTTATATAAAGTCGTAGGGCTAAACAAATATTAGATCTTGTGGGATGGATTTTTCATCTAGTAGGCTTTTTGGATTAGACCCAGTTATAGATCTTTGCTAGCCATGTTAGATTCTGTTGTCTTCACTGTTAGATCTTGCATGTGTATCATCAAAGACAAGAATCCGTCAAGATGGCGACAAGTTATTAATTAAGCTTTTCACAATGTTTCTTTTGTCATCTGATGTATTATATGAAAAACTGCTAAGTAATTTTTAAGAAGTCCAGACATTAGAAATTAGTGGACTACGTAAATGTTTCTAGAGTCATTAGGCTTTGCTCCAAAAAAAGTCATTAGGCCAAATAAGAAAAACAAGTTGAAACACAAGAAAATAACTAAATACATTAA